>NC_061514.1:183615651-183647860 GCF_022539505.1 Lolium rigidum
GGCTCTTATTGACCAAGATGCCTACTCCATTATTGTTTGAAGTTGTCCACATGTGTACCACAACTTGAAGCCAGTATCCTCCACCTCCAGCTTGTACCATCTTCCATTTGGTCTCTTGGACACATAGGACATCAACACGCCTCCTACTCGCCAGAAGCAAAATCAATCTCTTGTTCTCTCGTCAAATCATATGAAGAAGACACGATACCCTTCTTACCAACACCCCTGCAATTTAAAGTAGCTCTCAGATCATAGATACTTGGAATTTTGTTCCCTTCTTCCGGTTCCGATCACAATGCCACACAAAGGGTGGTCATTAGAGACTCTCACAGAGGCAACACTTGATTTGGAATGTGCTCCTCTAGAGGCAACTACCTGATTTGGCTAGTGTCTCTCTCAAAATCAAATCGATATTGGTACTATCATCTCGAAAAACCTAGGGTTCAAGCAAGCAGCGACGAGGAGGCTAAGGATAGAATAGCTACTTCTTAACGTAAATTGGGCGACATATACCATACCTTCCGCCCTCCATTGAGCTTGCACAGAGAAGAACGAGAAGATTAGGGCAACTAGCCTCTCGCGAGGAACCGGGAGAAGAGAAACATGACGAGAAGGGGAAGGGACACACAAGATGACTCTCGGGAATGAGGAAGAGGATAGAAAGGGGAAGGGACCGGAAGAGCGCAAAGGAAACGACCTACCCCCGAAGGAAAAAGTGGGCCAGCCCAAAACTAACGGGCACTCGTAATCGCAAGCGCTGGGGGTTACGCGGTGCGTCAAATACGATTTGCCCTCCCGGCCCCATTGGTTGGTCCTGTCGGCCTCGCTTATAAGCCCACGCACGCCAAGGCCCAGGGGTACGGGTTGTGCGGATTGGAGTCGATAATCCGGTGGTGGAGGAGATGTTGCGGATGCGTGCGCGAGCGCGAGGAGCGCGATCCCTATTCTCAGCTCAGCGCGGGGAGCGAGCGCTCGGCTCGCGCTCGAGAGCGGGATAGAGTTGGGCCGGCCCATTAGCGACGGAATTGTTTTTCGTTCGTTTTTCTTCTTCGAGTTTTCTCATTTTCTAATGGTTTTATTTGGTTACTTTGGTTTTTCTCTCCAGTTTTTGGTTTTGCTGATTAGTTTCTGAACTTTTCGAAATTTGAACTTTTTCGAATTTGAACGTTTTTTAAGTTTGAACATTTTTAGATTTGAACATTTTAAAATTTGAACAACTTTTAAGTTTAAACAATTTTATTTTGAACATTTTTAGATATGAACATTTTTCGCGTTTAAACAATTTTTAGATTTTTAATTTTGAAAAATGTTCGGTTTTGAAAATTGTTCTATTTTTAAATTGTTTGATTTTATGAAAATTGCTTAGATTTTTAAAAAATGTTTGTTAAATTTAAAAATCGTACAAATTTGAATATCACGCAAAAGCCGAACAAATTTTAAATATGATCAATTCCAAAATATAAACACATTTCAAATTTAAACATTTTTGAAATCCAAACATATTTTGTATCTGAACTATTTCAAAATATGAACAAATTTTCAATTGAACAAGTTTCAGATCTAGACAAAAAAAATTAAATTTGAACATTTTTCAGGCGAGACAAAAAATTATATATCAAGATTTCAACATCTGAACAAATTTCTCTTTGAACAATTTTTAGATCTAAAGAATTTAAATTTGAAAAGTTTTCACATATAAACATTTAGTTAAACATATAAGAGAAAGAAAGAAAAATATACAAAAGGAAATTTACCAAATCTTACGTAAACATCAGCAGGCATCCTAGAGCACGTACGTAAGATGGGCCAAGCCCATCTTAGACTGCCATATCTAATTCCCTAAGCGGAGCCGGCCGCTATCATCGCTTAAGGCGATCTATAGGAGCTCCCCGAAGGAGCGCAGCAAAACCGCTGGGCATGCAGAGAGGAGAGCCATGCGTTGGCGAGAGTCTACCCATGAACCGGACGCCAGCCGTTGAGCACGCGCCGCATGCCCGCATGCATGGTGTTCGTCGTCGTTGCTCTCAACAACTTCTCGATCCATCGATCGCTGGTCTCAGATACTACTCCCTTTTAGCATCGATCATAACCGTCGGCAGCTAATATATGCCTACACGGACAGTCCCCGACAGGCTGGCCTGCGCACACCAGGGGGCCAAGTATCAGCGGCTCTACGCGACGTTCTCACGCATCGATCCAGATGCAGACGCGTGTGGCAGCCAGAGGCCGTTCTCGATCGAGCGGCGCGCTCGCGCGTGCAGGTCGGCATGCCCCGGCCGTTTCCCCCCTCCACCGCTTTAAATACCATTCCGCTCCGCCCACATTATTCACCAACGCCACCGCTCACAAACCTGCACATACCGCTCCATCCCATCCATCCTTCCAGATAACTAAGCAGCCGCGTCGGCCGACATCCATGGCGAGGGCGACGACCCTGGCGCTCGTGGCGGCGCTCGCCGTCCTCCTCATCCTGTCCTCCGGCCCGGCTCGGGCCTGCAGCCGCCCGGACCGCGCCGGCGGACGTAGCCGCAGCAGCCACCAAGGCATCTGCCAACGAGGTATGACATTCATACACCCCACGATCTACAAAGTTTCCGTTGATTCATGGCCGACTTCGCCAAACGATATCTGATCTTTCTCTTATCGATGCCGTCGTGTTTCCATCAGAAGGTTGCGGAAGACCGAGAGTGCGAGACGGTCGCCGGAGAGCAGCAGCGGGAGGACTGCCTGGCGAGGAGGACGCTGGCCGCGCACACAGAACTACATCTACACCCAGGACAACGGACACAACTAGATATAGCCTGCGTACATACATGCCTCCTTGCTATATGATGCATGCATAGCGCATGTATGTACTGGCAATGCCTCTTAGCTAGGCTTAATTTCGGCGTCTCATAAAAAAGGAATGAAGTTATGCGAGAATTAAAGTTGCTTAATTTCTTCCTCCATATAAAAACGGCTGTATATACATGGATATGCCTCGATTGCTCGAGGTGGATTGATTTGTGCGCTCTAGCTGCCTCGTTTCTTTTTGTTTATTGAGAGAGAATACAATACTTTATTGACTAAATAACATCAATACACAGAATCTTCCGGATGCAATCCGGAACAAAATCAGAAATAAAACCTGAACTATCACAAGTTCTAGCTAGAATGTGTGCAACTTCATTCAAAGAAGGCCTAACATAACACAAGTGTATCCGAAATGAAGCCCGCTACCATGTGTCCATGATTTTAAATAACCGGCTGCTATAGCCGCGGCTTCCCAATACAGCTAGCCAGGCTATAGCCGGTTATTTAAGAACTTTGGCACCTTTAGTCGAACTATAGCAGTTAGCCGCATCATGCGGGAAAGACTATAGCGTGGCTATAGCCAGCGTGGCTATGGCTATAGCTGGCTATTTAAAACAGAGCATGTACTTGTCTGATCTCTGTCACCACCGAACCAACTTGTGAAACGATCCGGGACAGAAGAGCTCTCAGCCGCTTGATTAAGGATAGACACAACCAGAAGCAAAGACACCCTCTCGAAGCCCTTGTCAAGGGTGATTTGACACCATTCGACGGAGTGCCAATGCCTCCGCAAGTTCATATACTCCTACCCCTGACTCCCTGAAATCCAAACTTTGACACATTTTACCGAACTTTCATTTCCCTACTCCTTGGTTTGACGCCAAAACTGTGAAGGAATCAAGTCTTGTTTTTCTACGGCAGTCGGAGCCAAACTTGACCAAAACCCATGACAGCTAGTTCAGTTGCATATAACGCCGAAACTGGCCAAGTTTCCACACGCTCCATTTAATTCACCAAGTCTCCCACGATTCATCTTCAGCGCAAACTGTTCCCACACAGTGCAAATGGAACAAAATCAGTGCAAATGGAACAAAATCAGTCACGGGGGAATTTAGAACGCTCCGGTGGACCATGATGACACCCAAACGATCCAAACCAACAAGCACCTAAACAAATCAGAGAGCCAGCCAGTAGCTCCGGTAGGTATACGTGCTCGGTGACATAGACAATCTTCTGGGCGCAAGAAACGGCCGGCAGCGAAGACTTCCCTGACGGAAGGAACGCAACAGGTCAAAACAACCGAAGAAACAAAGCATATGCTAAGCCAGATTAGGCGTCAGGCTCTGGGCAGCGACAACGGGAGCAATTGACCTCCGCAGATGAGCTCAGGTCAGCAGTTTAGTATAGTGTATGAAAGGTTGACGACAGCTACGTACCTGCACCTGGAAGATGGATATGCAGATAAGTATGGGCATCCTCTAGAACGCTCTTGTTGGTGACATCCGGGCGTGATTTTGACCTTTGCAAACTAATTCATTCAACGGCGAATAATGTCTCTTTAGTAGTACTTGATTAGTGATTAATTATCATTAAGTAGCTGACTGGGGATAGCACCTGTTCATGCCTTACTGGCTCCGGCGACCTGCCTCCTCCTGAACACCTGGTGTTCATTGCATATAGACGTTTACATGTGTTTTCTCGGTTCTTAGGAGGTGGAGGTAATTGCACCACAGGTACAAGAACTTGCACCCTATGTGCATTTTCATACAAAAACTTGAAAAGTGTGTTCAGGTGGTACAACAACTTGTCCTGGATGTGCACCGTTGGTACAAGTGGTCTCTGGAGCTGCCACGCGTCCCTGGTCAACCGTCAAACCGTTTTTGCAGAAAAGTCCTTACAGAATGCGAGAATCGCGCGCGACCGAAGCAGTCCTCTCCTCTCCGCTCGTCTCTTTCCCCTTTCCTCTCCTCTCCGCTCGTCTCGTTCCCCTTTCCTCTCCACTCTGCGGCGGCGACCAGAAGCAAACCCTAGATGCATGGCGGACCAAGGGGAGGGGAGCATGGACCGGCACGGGCCGGATGCCGCCGCCGAGGGTTTGCCGTCGCGGAGGGCCGCGGTGGAGGGGCAGGCCCGTGGCTCCGGCACTGCTCCCGCTCGTGGCCGTCGCGGAGGGCTGCGACATGCGGTGGCGGAGGAAGGCCATGGCAGCAATGCGGCGACAGAGGAGAGGGTTGCGGAGGAGACTCGGCAATGGAGGTACGAGAAGCTAGTCCAGAAGTAGATGCTCCTATACTGCTGCCTAACATCGGAGGAGGAGAGGGCGGCCATGGCAGAGCCCAATTGCTGGCGGCCGGCAATTCCAAGCAATCTGGAGGAGCAGATTGGCGCCATGGAGGCTCGGTGCCGCGGCCAGCCTGCCGCCCCGCCACCACCCCCGACAAGCGAAGGAGGAGGACAAGCGCATCTAGAAGGAGGGAGATCGTGGGCGAGGATCACGGGTGAGTACTTCCGGAAGACAGACGGGAGGATCATCGTCTCCATCTACACTGGTGAGTTAATTTTCTGTGTATGCTGGAATTGGTGTGTTAACTGAAATTCAGTTTCTGAAATTGGTGTGTTAACTGAAATTCAGTTTCTGACTTGGTTGATGTTTGTTCTTACAAGCAGAAGAAGAAACTTGAAGAGGAGAATGCATTGCTGCTGATTGAGCTAAAAGGGTTGGAGCTACAGCTAGAGATGAGGAAGGCAGAGAACAAGAAGTTGCTGAAGAAACATAGCCAGGAGCTTAGAAGGAGGGATTGGAGGGAATGTGTAATTGTGTGCTTGTTCTCTGTGTGCTTAGTGCTTGTTGCTATGATCAATGTGAGGTAGAATTGGGAAATGTAGGTGGAATAAATATCAACTATGCTTGTAACCAACAATGCTTGTAACCATGCTTGTTTAGATGAAAACCATGGTTGTAACCATGCTTGTTTAGATGAACACCATGCTTGTAACCAACTCGTTTATGGAATAAATATCAATCTTTGATTCAGTTCCAACAAGTACTTGCTTTGCATTCGGGCATCGATAGAGAGGAAGACAAATTGTAGGGTTCAAACATCATTTCGAGTAACCGATAGCATTCAAGTGTTTACAAATATAAATATGATCCTAAACATCATTCAGTTAGAACATTACAAATTCATCACTCGAGTCTGTCGTCGACTAATTGGAATTTCTTCGGGATTGTCACTTGGGAATGCCTCATTCAAATCAGGCAACTCATTTCTCGGGTTGCTCATTTCCAGGTTGCTCATCACCAAAAAGCAAGTAGTAGGTTGATCCCTGGACTCCGTGTTGTAACCTCTTCTTCTTGCATTTGATGAAGTTGGCACAGTTAGGCTGTGATGAACTGGCCTCCTCTGCCATATTTGGCTCTTTTCTTTTCCTTCCTTTACCTCTTCCTATTTCACTTGCTCCTCCTCTGCCAGCTCCTCTTCCTCTTGCACTTGCACCTCCTCTGCCTGCTTGTCTTCCTCCTCCTCTTCCTGTTTCACTTGCTCCTCCTCTGCCTCCTCCTCTTCCTCTATCTGCTTGTGCATTAGCTCTGCCTCTTCCAGCTTCTCTTGCTCCTCCTCTGCCAGCTCCTCTTCCTCTTGCACTTGCACTTGCAGTGGTTAGCCTTGTAGGTGGTAGTTCCTCTCTTGCAGACACTACAAAGGCACTTTCTTCAGGTAATGGTTGTTGCACTCTTGGTAGAGGGAAGTGAGTCTGCTTTGCATTGAAACATTGGTTGACACATTGGTACAGGGAAACATTGAATCAAATAACATAGATTGAAAAATTAGGCTTGGATCATGGAGTTACCTCTTGGCCCATTTGATGCACCAGTGTTCTCATTTGATGCATTGGATCATTTCTAGGGTCAGGAGTGATAGGCATTAAGTGCTGCATGACAGAAGGATCATCCACATCATCATCTTCCACATTGGTAGCTCCATTTAGGTTATCCAATACCCACTTGGCATGTCCTTTTTTATTATGGTTGGGGTTTCCACACACAGAGCAGTGCATAGTCACACCTGCTCTTGTGATGGATTTGACTCCATGTTCCTCCTTTTCCTCTGGAGTTTTCCTTCTGTTCTTCTTTGGTCTTCCCATGACAGAACAGATCAAACTCATGGACTTGTCTACATGTGTTCAGCAAGTGTGCCTTCTGTTCAGCTTGTGTGTTGATGCCATTGTGCTGCATCCTATAAATGGCATCCATGTACGCGGCGAAATGCAAGCAAAGATGGACAATGCCATGAGTTGGAGGAGGAGCACCTGGCTCTACTGGTGCCTCCGGCTCCCGGAGATGCCTCTCTGTCCGAAGTGCTTCCATGGCTAGGGCAGACAAGCACTTGCTAGTGTATCGTAGGAGAACCTTGGAAGAGAGGGAAGCTACCGTCGCAAGACGCGGAGGAGGAGGAAGAAGCTGCTGCTAGGCTGAGGGAAGAGCAAGAAGCAGCTGTTACCCTGAAGCAGCTAGGTGAGTGCTTTAGGACTACACAGGTCATCCAACTTCCAACAGACAGACCAAAACCAACAGACAAACCAAGAAGGTACCATGTGTCACCAAATCTTGAAGAAAAGGTGAAGAGTCTGGAGTTATGTTGTCTTTGGTGAAGAAGGGCATGAAGAAGATGAAAGAGGCTCTGAAGATTGGTAGAGGCAAGGACAAGGGCCAAGTTTATCATAGGAAAGGTTAAAGCGAGTAGGCATTTAGTTTGTTCTCTGCTTTCAATCATCTAGTTTGTCTGAATAAAAATGTAAGGCATGAATAAGTAGGACCAGTGTTGAGTAGATAGTGACATACCTTCTAATACTGTCACTCATGATAGTGAAAGGACCGAGTGTTTGTAATCCCTAAATCATCCCTTAGTGTTGTCGGGAACCATTCCCATGAGCTAGTGCACTCAACTTCTACTAGTCCCATTGCAATAGGATAGATGCGATCATTTGGATCAATGCCTACTGTCTGTCAACAAATTTCCTTTGTACCTTGTTTTAATGTGACATCCATCTATGCATATCGAGGCCTACATCCTTCCAAGAAACCCCTCTTGCATGCATCATATGACCAATACAATGTGGCTAGATGCTCTTTGGGAACATCATCTGCAGCTTCTTTAATTTGATTGGTGCTCGGGAAGAATCTTGATCCAGGGATTTGCTCTCCTCAACTCCTGCCCATAGTCACATAACAGGGCAAACTGCTCCTTTTCATCCCCATGGATTATGTTAAGTCTTGCCTTTCCGGCCCTTCCCAACTTAAATCTGTTTGGGCACATATTGAATTTCCTTTGTACTTTTCTTTGCAAATGCTTTCAAACCAAGCTTTTGGTTATCTCTGAATTCATCAATGAATATCCGAGTAAGGAAAGGAGTTGTCAGTGACTTCAACTCCCAGTACCTCTCACAAGTGTGCTCTACCGCAATGCTTGTCTCACTCACAATGGCTCCCTCCCTCCTCTCTTCTGAAACCTTGATCATCCAAGGACATCCTTCCTCACAATGAGCATCAAGCCTAGTTGCTTCATTCCTTGACTTCCTAATCTTTACTCTCTCATTCACACCATAAGCTGTCAAAGCCTTCCTAAATTCAGCCATGCTAGAAAATAACATTCCAACTTTGAAGACAGGGGTTGCCATGTCTACTTCGGGATTGAATTCTTTGAACCTCGTATTCCAAAAGCTATGCTGCTCATTGCTCAGTTTCAGATTATCATGGTCAAGCCCAGCATCATCCTCAAACTCAACAATGTCTGTGCACTCATTGTGGTCATTAACATCTTTGTCAATGTTGTCTGCAAACAGATCATCATCACCATCTTCAGCATCATAATCACTGTCATAAAAGTCACTGTCGGTGTCGAATCATCCTCATCCTCACTTTGTGGTTCTCCGATGACGGTACATGCGGATGACGAGAGGTTCTTCATCAACAATCTCTTTCTCTTGCTCTGTTTCTTCTCCACCTACGGTGTATTTCCTTGGAATTGGCACCACTACATCTGTCCTCAGCCCCTGCAAGAAATTGTTGTGATCAACCATAGCGCGAGTGTCTTCACCTCTCTCAAAGCTGCCATCATTGCAAGAATGTCACCATCATTCTCAATGAGACACAATCCATCTCTCATGTCGGTCCCGAGGAACACACCGGTGAGAACTTTGTTCTCTCCGTCATTTCATTCCCTCCTTGCTTAAGAAAATCCACAAGCCGAGAGAAGTGAGAAAGTATCGGTGTTGCAATTGTCAAAGAAATCCACGGTCCCACCAATGTACTCCAAATGCTCCTTCGGACCACGAGAAAAACCCATTGTGCTCAAACTCAACGATAGAATCTATGTCGGATCATCTCGAGGAAGTGTCAAAATTCAGTTAAAAATGCAAGTGTTAAAATTCAGTTAACTTGTGCAGCTTCCATTTGGTCATAAACTTCATAAAACATGATGGATTACTGCTACATTGTTACAAACACAATAGCAGCAATGGAGTAGATGCAGGTCCGAGCTGATTCGACTTATTCATCATAAAAAATGGCAGCTTTTCCACCTCTACATTTGCGAGTTAAAATTCAGTTAACAGTTAGCTTGTGCAGCTTCGATTTGGACCTAAGCTTCATAAACTAGATGGATTACTGCTACATTGTTCCAAACACGATAACACCAATGGAATAGAAGCATTGATCCGAGCTGATTGGACTTGTTCATCACACAAAATCGCAGCTTTTCCGATCAACAGAAGACTGGCGCCTCACATCAACACCTACCATCTTCACCAAAACCTTCCCCAAACCTATCCTAAAGCGATACAACGACGTCTCCCACTGATTTTGCGCAGCTAATCGTCCACACATGGCTAGATCGGCCCCACGAAAATCCATGGCCGTGGAGGAGAAACAAAGAGAAGAAGACGAGAAACAGAAAACGAGGATGGCCACGAGACGTACCATACTGCGGAGGTTCGTCTCGCCACTCTCGCCGGCGTGGATCGTCCGCCATGTCCGCCGCCGCCGCCCACGAACTCGGCTGCGTCCTCGCCACCCACGACGAACAGAAAGAAGGAAGGCTACGTCGTGCGCGTGATTTCTGCGTGGTCGTTATACAGAGAGGTGGGAGGACCTCTTCGTAATTATCCAGTTTGCGAAACGTTGCGATGCAAAACTTCCCCTCCCGCCTCCAAACTGCCACGTGTCGCCACCACATTCAATTGTATGAACTATGCACATATTGGACAAGTTGTTGTATGAGTGGAACACGTTTTGGAAGATGTTGTATGAAAATGCACATACGATGCAAGTTCTTGTACCTGTGGTGCAATTACCTCTAGGAGGTGACATATAAGTTAGATTATAAGGTCTTATATGCATGCGACCCTGACATAGTTAGTGACATGGTTAGATTAGACGAGCAAACCTGATTACCTGATTGATGGCGACAAAGGGAGTTGACCACCGCTAATCAGGATTCATATAGCTGCGCATATTTCCCAAGAGGCTATCAGAAGTGTGTATCCTCCCTCCTCTGACCAATACTCACCATCACATATGGGTGCCCAGGTATGAATATGCAACCTGAAATCATGCAGCGTTAGATACAAACAAACTTCCAGTCAAGCAATCTTTTATTACGAAAAGGATGCTGGCAGTAGACAATTCTTGCACACGCAAGTAAAAGAACCTGCGGTTCTGGAGCATTGTAGCTCGCCAGTTGATTCCGTACAAACTACAGATCGGTGTTCTAGAAAGGGCTCAAGCTTGAAACATGCGGGAGTGAAAATGAGAGAAGCAAAGACACGCAAGAGCGTGAGAAAAAATTCAGAAGCCCTCAAAAATTGACATGGTGATGCCGATGTACCAGGCTTCACTCTGAAACTCGGTCAATGAGAATTTTCAAAGCATCGATTCCAGAATGGGGTTTAATGTTACTATAGTATACGTTTCAGCCATTCAAGATTCAACATAATGTTCTAAAACTTGTACGTGATAAACCCACGTTCATCTTAGCAGTGTGGACAGAAAATTTAACTAGTCTCTAGTTTGCGATCTCAATATGTTCTCTGGATTCATTTCATGATGAGAAAATTGTAATCAGCATTAAATCCCTTCCAGGACTCCCAAACAAGGATCATCATTATTAACACAACATAAAAACATACCATCAATTGGACAGATAATTTCCCCGTACAATAATATAAACCGCCTGGTATGGAAAGAGAAATTTTCTGAAGGTGTCTTGACAACTCGGTAAGCACAAAGTGCAGTTTGTACAAATGGGGCCACGGTGAAACAGAAGCAAATAATCACCATTGCAGAAATGTGGATATTCTGAATGTTCAGGCAGACAGGCAAGTTGAACAACCAATAGATAATACAGATCTAGCCTAAGAAATTACGGATAAAACAGATTATGTACTGAATCATGTGCATCTACCTAAGCAACCAAAATCTCCACAGCTTCTATTGAACACCTGAATAATATGCTGTTCTGAGCAGATTTCAAAATATTTAAATAGCTGAAACAGTAGCCCTTTTTTTTGAGAGAGAAATCAGTAGCCCTTGTTAAACATCATATACAAAAAAAAAAAACACTACCCTGTATTATTGGTTGTAAGAATGAAACAACCTCCACTTGCCATCGCCCAACATTTTGCATCAGTTTTGATTTGATTGATTAGAAGTTGGATTGGTCTGTACTCATTTCTGAACACACACATGTTTCTTTCTTGCCAAATCACCCAAGCCGTGAGCGTTGAAGCTCTTTTTAGTTGATTCATGCAGTCTATCTGAAGCCTGCACCCACCATTCTCTGAATTTGCTATCAATCGAAGGGACAGCGTGGGTGAGGTCTGCCCAGTTCAGAGTAGTGCTCCAGATGATGTTCACGACCGAGCATCCAAAGATGCGTTTTCTTCTGCCGAGTTGCAATTGCAAATCACACACTTCTCGGTATGCGGCAACCCTCTCTTGGCTAGTCATCAGCTGTCTATGTTCTGGCACGGATGAACAGCCGGCGCCCAAGACCCCCAAATAGCAGCAGCTAGGTCGCACCGTGTCGATCCAGTGAAGTGTGCGAGATATACAGATTTCGCTGAGTAGATTCCCTTCGGCTCCCACGACCACTTCCAAACGTCGGAAACATTGGACAAGTGAAATTTCTTAGTTCCTTCCAAAGCGTTAGCGCCTGATGAAAGGCACTTATCGATATTTGTTTCTTTATATCATCCATCCAGGTGCTGTTAGGCAACCCTTCCGCCACCATTCTTTTGGCCTTGACTGTTGGGTTGATAAGCTTGTAGACATCCGGAGCCACTTGTTCCATTGTTTTCCCATTTATCCATTTATCTAGCCAAAAGTAAGTCTTCTCCCTGTTGCCCACAGTAACAGTTGCGGCGGCATTTAGAATTTGTCTGACTTGCTCATTAAATGGTGAGGCCAAATTATTCCATGATTTCTCCTCAGTTCTCAAACTCCATGCCCATCTCACCTGAAGCGCCACGCTCATGATGTCTAAGTTCATAACTCCCAAACCTTCGGACGACAAACGGTGCTCCAATTAATGACAATGTCCTCCAATGACGGAATCTGTCCCTTTCCACAAGAAGGCCCTTCTAATTTTGTCAATGGCTCTGAAAACCCATGGAGGCGGGTCCAAAGACATGAGATGGAAAATAGCAATAGCACTCAACACCGATTGCACAAGTATAAGCCTTCCACCTTGTGTGAGCATGTACGTCCTCCACGAAGCCAATCTGCTCCTTACTTTATCAATTAAAGCTTGAAAGTCTTCCTTTCTTGCCTTTCTCAAGTGTAGGGCAAACCCAAGTACTTGACAGGAAATTCTGCAACTTGACAATTCAATATTGTGCTGAGATTTTCCGCTGATCCATCTCTAGAAAAAATAGGTAAAATCATACTCTTGGCCATATTGCATCTCAAACCGGATGCTCCCCCAAAAATGTCTATTATGGCCTTTGACATCTCTGCTTCGACCCTTGAGGTTTTGAGAAATACAATGACATCATCTGCATAAATAGATAGGCGTTCTGGTATAGGATGACTTGCTGGGAATGGTGCTAGAATTCCCATAGTTTCTGCTTTATCAAAGAGGAGACTGAGAGCATCCATAGCGATGATGAAGAGCATTGGTGAGAGAACATCTCCTTGACGCAGCCCTCTCGCATGCCAAAACCATATTCTCACAAAAAAAAGGAACATAACACTGACCAGCAAAATTATCAGCATATAGGCAAAGCGAAATTACCAGAAAATTTCTTCAACTGTATGCAGGGTTAGATTGTTACACAACAAATAAGTCTACCAATTACCGAAGTAGCTCTTTCTGCTGCTCCTGATACTCACTGATCAAGACTCACTGATCAGAGAAGCACATATCAGAAAAGCACAGATCACATATGGGGTGTGCAGGTATAGAATATGCAACCTGATTCATACAGGGTTAGATACAAACAAAATTCAAGTCAAGCAATGTTTTATTAAGAAAAGGATGCTGGCAGTAGACAATTCTTGCACATGCAAGTGAAGAACCTGAGGTTCTGGAGCATTGTTACCTGTAGGCACTAGCTGCTTGTCGATTCCGTACAAACTACATATTGGTGTTCTAGAAAGGACTAAAGATTGACACGTGAGGGAGGAAAAAGGAGAGAAGTGAGATACGCAAGTGCGTGAGAAAATTTCAGACCTGGGCCTGAGAAAAATTCAGAAGCCATCCAAAATTGACATGGAGATGCCGATGTACATTTCCAAGCTTCACTAACCTGCAGTCAATGAGATTTTTCATAGCATCTACAGTATTTCAGAGTGAGGTTTAATGCTATATGTATCCATGCCAACAATACAAGATTCAGCACAAGGCTCTAACTTGTAAGTGAATAAGCTCACTTTAATCTTTACTATTACCAACAGAGATAGAAAATGAACAAATTTCAAGTTTGTGATCCCCAAAGGTTTTCTGGATTCAACTTCATGATGAGAAACTTGTAATAAGAATCAAATCCCTTACAGAACTTCCAAACAAGGATCATCACTGGTAACAGAATATGAAGTTATGAACAGATACCATGAATCAGCAAATAATTTCCCTGTACAGCAATTATAAACCGCCCGCCTGGTATGAACAGAGGAAGTTTCAGAAGGTGTATTGACAACCCGGTAAGCACAAAATGCAGTTCATACAAGTGAGAGCACGGTGAAACAGAAGCAAATAAGGGTTATTCTGAATGTTCTTGCAGACAAGTAAGCTGAACAATACATACAGATAAAACAGATCTAGCCTAAGAAATTTACTGATATACTCCCTCAGTTCGAATTATAAGATGTTTTGGGCATTTCAATGTAGACTACATAGCGACTGAAATGAGTTAACAGACACAGCAAAATGCGTCTAGATACATACAAATTCAGAAAAAGCTAGAACAACTTAATATTCAGAACGGGCTGAATCATGTGGGTCTACCTAAACAACCAAAATCTCCACAGTTTCCATTGAACACCTGAATAATATGCTGTTCTGAAACAATTAGTAGCCAAAACCACATATTTTCACAAAAAAAGGAAACGTAAATCTGAACATATAGGCAAAGCGAAATTAAGAGAGAATTTCTTCAACTGTATGCAGGGTTAGATTGTTACACAACAAATAAGTCTAGCAATTACCGAAGTAGCTCTTTCTGTTGCTCCTCTCCATTTCCGAAGCTACAATTTCAGCATATTCTATACTCTATTTGCTGTACATAAATATAGAAACTGCTTGCCAAGAGATGAAATCAGGGGCCCTTGTTAAACATCATATACAACAATACAGTAACCAAAACCATATTCTCACCAAAAAAAAAGGAAACATAACACTGACCAGCAAAATTATCAGCATATAGGCAAAGCGAAATTACCAGGAAATTTTTCTTCAACTGTATGCAGGGTTAGATTGTTACACAACAAATAAGTCTACCAATTACCGCAGTATCTCTTTCTGTTGCTCCTCTCCATTTCCGAAGTTACAATTTCAGCATATTCTATACTCTATTTGCTGTACATAAATATACAAACTGCTTGCCAAGAGATGGAAGCAGGCTTAAGCTGGTGAAAGGAGCCATGTACCGTTCAACACATACAGGCACAATACAATGCAGATGGCAGCGATAACCATGGACCTTTCGCTCATAGACCTCAGAGCACAGAGCCCAGCCCTTACAGTTGCATCAGCACCAGCCTTTGCGCCATCGTGCAGTCTCCACAACACAAACTCGAGGAAGGACCGCACCGCCTCGAACGTCGCCCTGCCCGTCAGATCCAGCGCAAGTTTCCGGTTGCTCGGAACAGCAAGCGCACCGGAGACCGTCTCTGTCCATCCTTCCCTACTCCCACCATTGCCACTTGAACTGCTGCTGCCATTGGCATTTCCAGTGGTATTGGAGAGTACGCCGTGGGAGGTCTTCACCAGCGTCTCGATGGAAGCGCTGCAGAGTGCAACGAGAAGCTCTTGTAGCCTGGCGTCGTAGGCGGGGTTTGTGGCGGCGGCGCAGATCTGGTCGTAGGTGTTGATGTGGATTGTCTTGTCTATGAAGACGCCCACGGCGGTGGCCGTGAAGACCTCGACCCAGCTACGGATCGCCCTCCGGCAACTCCCCCTGGTGGCCACGTCGACCCAGCTCGCCGGCGATGAATCCGAAGGATCGGCTGGGAGCGAGTAGAAGGCGAGCACGAGGTCGCGCCCGAAGCTGCCCGCCACGGCTGACACGAGCCGCTCGCCTTCTGGGGAGAAGAGCTTCTCGACCAGACGGTCGGAAAGCGGCACCTCGGCCCCGGACGCTGGGCCGGCGGCGGAGTTGTAGCCGTGGAGCACGCCGGCGGTGAGCGCGCCGGAGAGCGCGGAGGCGGAGGCGGACGCCTCGGGGGATGACGCGAGCTTGGAGAGCTGCGTGAGCGTGGGGGGTAGCACGTCGGAGTCGGATCGGAGGAAAGCGGCGAGGTCTGCGGCGACGGCGGCTACGGCGTCGGCAAGGGACGAGAGAGCTGAGGTGAGGCGGGAGATGCGGCGGCGTCGGGCCGCGACGGACGGGTGGTGGTATATGAGGTAGGCGGCAGCGGCAGCGCCGGCGCAGAGGATCCAGCGGCGGCGGCGATGGGAGAAGACGAGGACGCGGTCCATAGGGAGCAGAGTCGGGGTTCGGATGGGGAATTCGCGGCGAGCAATGGTGGCCGACTGGTCGCCGTCGGAACTCTGGAGTCTGGACTAGGTGGCGTCTGAAGTGGAATTGGACCGTTTTTGAGTGACATTACCAGTCCAGTGAGACCCATTTGTAACTTACAATATAATTCTGGCCCATTTGTATTTACAGGGTGTTACCGTTCGCCGTGAAAATACGCAAATCCTATATCCCGACCAGGTCAGCGCATACCGCGCGCCGCACACCCCCGCGCGCGGTATGGGCCGGCCCAGTCTGGCGCAGCCTCTTTAGTTTTCTGTTTTCTTTGTTTTTTAATTCCTGTTTTTATTTTTTCTTTTCCTTTTTGTTTCCTTTTCTTTTAAGATGCAAAAATATTAGGATTCGAAAAATGTTACGATTTCAAAAAAACTCATTTTCAAAAATTGTTTAAATTTAATTTCTGAAAAATGTTCAGATTTTACAAATTCAAATTTCATAAATATTTTGTTAAAATTGTTGAACCCCAAAAATGTTCAAATTTTGAAAAGTTTCGTTTTTTCGACAAATGCTCATTTTTCAAAAACTGTTCAATTTTTGAAAATTGTTCAATCGCCGAAAATGTTCAATCTAAAAAACAGTTCAAATTTTGGAAAAATTCGAAATTATGAAAAATGTTCATTTCTAAAAAAAATCAATCTTAAAAAATGTTCAATCTAAAAGATGTTCAGAGTTTTTTAAAAAATCGAATTTTTGAAAAATGTTCATTTTTCGAAAATTGTTCAATCACTAAAAATGTTCAATCTCAAAAACCGTTCAAACTTTGAAAAAAATAAAACCCGAGACATGTTCATTTCAGTAAATGTTCAAATTTTGGATTTTTTATAAATGTCCAGATTCTTGAAAATTTTGCTTTCTAGAAAATGTTCAGATTTTCAAAACAAAAAAAAAACAAAATAAAAGCAACAAAAATGAAAAAGAAAAAAAATACGAGAACATAGGAACTAGGTCGGCCTAACATGCTGACCTGGGGGCAGTGCGGCGGGTCGTACGCGCCGACCAGGTCGGCATATAGGACCTCCTGTGAAAATAAGCAACTCCTATTTGTATATGAGGTGCTGGCCGTTTTGTTCTTCCTTTTATTTTTTCCAGTTTCAGTTTCTTTATTTTTTTCCTTTTTCTTAAGATTTAAAATATTAAATTTGGAAAATGTGCAGATTTAAAAAGATGTTAAATTTAAATAATATTTAAATTTTTAAAAAAATATGCAGTTTTAAAATAGTTTAAAAAAATGAAAAATGTTTAATCTTAAAAATACTGAAGTTAGAAAAATATTTAAATTTGAAAACGTTCAGATTTTGAAAAATGTTCAAATTTGAAAATATTCATATCCAAAAAAAATGTTCAACTTAAAAAATTGTGCAAATTCAAAAAATATTCAAATTTGGAAATATTCAAATTCAAGAATTGTTTAGATTAATAAATTCTTAAGATTTAAAATTCAAATATTGTTCAAATTAACTACACATGGGGCTTTGTAGCGAGATGGTTTGCGGGTCGGCGACGTGCGTACAAGGCTCGGAGTAGCCTGAAGTGCGTCGTGGAGGATCATGTACCAAAAGGCGTCAAGTAGTGCACGATGGAGTTCGGGCTAATATGACGCGAGAGGGAGCATGGTTGCAGTCAAACATGTTCGGCTGGGTTGGACTGGACAGTCTAACGGATACAGAAGACGATAAAGATCAGCGACTAGGAGTGTGATGGCTGATGGTGTCCGAATTTGTGGCGTGGAAACACGTGGCGCATGCCTCAGAGATGCGTGGTTCGGCATCACAATGGTGCAGAGTTGATTCAACACGGTGCACACATGGGAGTTTGAGGCTGACATGGCCCGGGGATGGATTGATCATCCATGGGGTTATGTTGAAGGTGGAGCTGGAGTCTAATGGAAGATTCCACTCGGATAATGGAGGGGATACGGCGTAAGCATGCCGAGAGTCCAAGCCTATTTCAACGGGAAGCAAGAGGCACGTTGTTCAGACTGGAGCTCAAGGTTCGAGAGTTGTGTGGAACTCGGCATCGATGGGCTTGAGCTGGTGTGGGTACGCGTCCCGGGAGATCTTGGCAGAGATTGCGGATGCTCGGCGCGGTGATAACGGCGAGGCGTGCGGTAAGCATGGGACACATCGACGGGATGGGGCACTGGTAGTTAGACATGTGGTCTGACATGTATGCAGGGTGCTGAATTAGTGTTGGCGACTATGTCTATCGGGATTGACGTCAAGTGATGGACAAGAGTCGGACATGGTGAATCTAAGAAAGTGTTTTGAAAATTCTGAAATGTCAAAAGTACATGGCCGTATATTCTGCGATGTTCAATGCACATGGAAAAGTGCAGCTGACGATGTAGAAGGAGGCGGAGTGTTGTAGATGTGGGACATGTAGAAGACTATCTCGAAAAAATGAGGCAAATGTGAATTTTGATTCAAGGTGACACAAGGGCTACGCTGAAATTTCTTCAAGTTTGAAGAACTTTCGTGCACATCATTGGTCGGTGTGTGATGGTGTCTAACCTGAAGAAGGAACTACACAGTGTTGTCACATGGAGTCTGGGAGTAGCAGCGAAGATCGTTGGAAGACAACTCAAGTCCGGAGTACATGGAGGGTTGACACTTGGATAAACTCGAGGTGGTGGAGAATATTCGTCAAGGTGGAGTTTGTTGAGTTGTGTAGACTACGTGTTGGGTTACGTTAGAACTCTGAGTTGTAATAGGTGTGAATATGTTACGTGTATTGTTCGAATCGGACTCTAGTAGCCTGGCCTTCCCATATAATGTGATAACGTGAGGGGCACCACATGTTGTAATCCATCATGACTTGATAGCAGCAGGAGTGCAAGGGAGTCGACGGATTGTGCCGAGATGATCGGTGTTGCGCTATCAATGGGGAGGAGCGCATGTAGGCATGCCCGAGTAGCCAAGTTGCCGAACTGCGTTAATAAATTTTGGTGTTATCATCATGTGTGATTGCATAGTTCCTAGGTAGATCAATTATGCGCATAGGACACTAATATAGGGCGTGTTTGGTAGCCTGCATGGATTTCCTGGCTCACTGCGCCAGCGAGATGGGCCTCCCTGCGCGTCGAACAGGCCATAGGCCAGGAAACGCGGGTTGTTTGGTAGCATGGGCGGCCTTTTCTGCGCGGAGAGGGAAGCTAGGATCCATTGTTTGGTTGCCCGTTTCTAGCCCAACTTGCACACAGGAAAACATGAATCGACTGTTTGGTTGCTCAAATCACAGTTCCATATCCTTACCATAATTCAAATAGGGTGAGATTACCATTCCATAGCATGTTACATACGACCAGACACCATTCAAAAGAACAAGATCCTCACGATCACCACGATGAGGAAGGCGATAATGTAATCTTTGACCCGACTCGGACGTACCTCTGGTGGTGCTCTTTGTAGAGCATGTACTTCCTCCGGCGGTAGCTTTGCTAATGGCGCTGCCACATCGATGGCATGATCTTCCAGGAACTCCTGTTCCAGGCAGGTGAGGTACTCTTGTTGTGCCTCATCCAATGTTTCATACCCACGGTAGTTGTTGTTGGAGTAGCCACTGACCTGGTCCTTACAGACCCTCCAGGAGTTGTAGATTCCTCGAACCCGTCCGCGGTGCACCACATACCACTAGCACGACATAAGAAGAACAGGTAACCGATCACAACCATGAACCAATTCATAACAAAGCAACAAAACCACACACGTGTTGACAACAAATGATAAACTAATAGGGGCATGCATGATCATTCCAAAAGTGGATCACAAGTTCATCCTACGCTACTATGATGCCATCCTACCACAACAAGAAAAGTGGGTGTCATCCTAACACCGCAAGTTCACCATCACCTGAGGGGTTAATATATACCACCTCATCATAGTTACAAAAGGGGGGCATCAAATATCTTACAACCCTGGCTACTGCCAAAATGTACATCATCAGCATAATCATCATCAAGTTCATCACCTCCATGCATGCATCCCCTAAACCGCTGTAATATCCCAGAACATAGGATAAACGAGGGGTAGATTTAGGAATGGGATGTGCATTTCATCACACAACGGGGGAAATTTTCACGCTTTATTGCATAAAACCTAAGATTGATCGAGGTTTCTCTCTCGTTGCTATTATGGTTAGAGTAAAGAGAGTTCTATGAACTTCGACATGACCTCTTTTGGAACTAGGGTTTTGGAGAGGCATTTGATTTAGCATTTGAATTTGAATTTCAACATATATGAAAGAAGTAAACAACAACTCAATTGAATTCATAATTCATAACTTAAATTCAACATCATATGAATACAACACATTACATAAATAAATTACAAGTATTACAATCAGCTCATAAGTAAAACTTTGAGCTTTATTGATTTCACACACATAATACATTGTCATTACAGAATTCCTTTTATATTACAAGAATTGGAATAAATATAAAACAGAAATAGATAGATAAAATGGCAGATTACAACATTGGTGGTTTTCCTATACTAAAGTCTTCCAAGATCTTCATTTGATCTTATCCAAATCTTGTTCAACTTGAAACATGCAAAAGAAGAAACAATAGAAACTAGTTTGTCCAGTAACAAGTGTCAATGACACTTGGGCAGTAAAAATAACTAGAATAGCACCAGATAATCATTGGCTGGGGGATCAAGCCCCAACCAAAGCCAAAGGGGAGCCCAAGATCTTTTCTCAATCGTGAGCCATGGAGAAACAGGGCAAGACACCATAGCACACAACCACATAGGTGATCCCGACCAAGGAGAACACCAACCAGTGCTATAAATAGCACAATAGTTTGGAGATAGGGATGAAATCCACATGATAGCAAGAACAGCAGCAAGAACACACCAGTAGTGTATTCATTTAGTTCATCCAGTAAACCAGGATGAAACCAAACCAAACCATAGATGGTGACTTAGAGCAAGACCATCCGGGAGCTAGGAGGTGAAGGGCAGCTGATCAAGTCAACCAGCCAAAAGCACTTCATCAACAAAAAGTAACCATCTAGGAGCTGGAACAAGGTATAATTCATATCTAGATTGGATCCAATGATCAAATCCATCATAGGACCGTCGGGCTCCTAGGACCGTCCACTTCAGAGAATCCGCCCACGCGTCCTCGCCGTCGCGTCGTGCCGGATTCCAGAGAAGGACACGTTTCCGGGAGCCAGGAGTACCTATCTGCGGAAGAGCTCGTTGAACAGGCAGGCCGGGGTGCTATCGCACACTCGGAAATCCTCAACAAGCCAATAACTCCGGATGATGCCGCAGATCCTGAAGCTCTAGAAGCGACAAGAAAGGAGATGCTAAGCACCGCCAAGGTAATTGACAACACTGCAGTAGCAATGCTGGAGGAAAGGCAAGAAGTTGGCGAAGTAATGGAAAACTTACTCAAGAGAGAATGCAAAGCCGCAACATGCCTGGCAGAGGCTAAAAACTCCGGGTTAAATGGGAAACCATGATGGAGGACGCCGGCAAAGAGGCGGATAGGATCCGCATGGAAGCCATAGACCCCCGAAAGATCAACTTCGCAACCCCCTCAAACCAGTAGCCACTTGCCACTCCCAAGGACATTATGAAGAAGGCTGCGGAAATCTTGGCGAAAAAAGACGACGAAATCGACATCACACACCTCCGCACACTGGTAGCTTCCGCCGGTTGGAATCCAACCCGGAACACTGTGCGTCCACTGCGCAGAAGGACGCCTCCGGAAGGCACCACCGTGATGATGAATCGCGCACCGGATCGTCGGAGCGCATAAGAAGAACCAGAGAACATCCAAATCCAATCCCGGTTCCCTCGAAAACACCTCCGACGGACCCCAAGAAGGGAAAGGATCCAATGTATGCTGGAAGGGACAAGTACCGGAACCCGTCACCTCCGCCCCATGGGTACCCGCGTCCTCCCCCACCTCGCCGTCGTAGTCCTGTCAGAAACACTAGGCCCCATGGGCCCGGTGGAATCAACATCCGCGACAACGTGGCACCTCAGAGGAACAGGAACACGGAGCGCACGCCGGAGCCTCGTCGGAGCCGGAACGAAGAGCGCGAGCCGGAGCCCCGTAGGAGCCGGAACAACGGCGGCGACCGCCCTCATGGCGAAGGTAGCCACCGCAGCCGGAGTGAGCACCGGGAAGGTCGTGGAGAGTTCGACGGCGGAAGCAAGAGATCCGACAGGCCCCCTCGTAGATCTCCCTCCCCTCCACCTAGTGGAGGAGGTGGAGGCGGAGGCGGAGGCCGCAGATCTTGCTCCTGCTCAAAGTCTCCCCAAAATGGCTCACGCGATGCAAGGGAACTCCTCAACGAGTACAGATCTGAATACATTGGCCCAAAATGCTTTGGCAGGATGATCCGAGAGGAGCCTTATCCAAAGGGCTTGAAGCTTAAGCTACCCGGAAATCTGAAGCACTATGATGGCAGCAAGACACCCGATACCTGGATTGAGGATTACTTCAATGAAGTAAGCTTTGCCGGAGGGAACCCAAGAATAGCCTGCTGCATGCTTCAGTTGTACCTTATTGGTCCAGCTCGTACTTGGCTCGGCGACCTCCCGAAAAACACCATCTTTTGTTGGTTCGACTTGAAGATTGCCTTTGAGAAGCACTTCAGGGGCACCTACAAAAGGTCTACCACAACAAGCGACCTGCAAGCATGTATCTAGAAGAAAGGCAAAACATCACGGAGCTTCCTCACGCGATGGTTGCAAACCAGGAACGAGTGTGAGAACATGGATAATCGCACAGCTATGCACGCCTTCATCGGTGGACTGCAGAGGGGAGGACTGCCCCGGCACAAGCTCACTTTCTTGATCAATGAAAACAAATTGACTTTGGATGACATGATCGGCATTGCAAGCACTCATTCCGCCGCACATGACGAGACAGGAGGAGAACTTGTCGCTACAGCCATACCCCTGCACCATCAGAAGAAAAACCGCGACAACGTCAGTAGCAGCAGCGGCAACAAGCGGAAGAATCCCTCCAACGACCAGAAGAGCGGCGGATCTGACATGGTTGATACGTCTCAAACGTATCTATAATTTCTTATGTTCCATGCTACTTTTATGATGATACTCACATGTTTTATACACATTATATGTCATATTTATGCATTTTCCGGCACTAACCTATTGACGAGATGCCGAAGAGCCAGTTGTTGTTTTCTCCTGTTTTTGGTTTCAGAAATCCTACAAAGGAAATATTCTCGGAATTGGACGAAATCAACGCCCAGGGTCTTATTTTTCCACGAAGCTTCCAGAAGATCGAAAGGGAAACGAAGTGGGGCCACGAGGTGGCGACACACTAGGGCGGCGCGGCCCAGGCCCTGGCCGCGCGGCCCTAGCGTGTGGGCCCCTCGTGTCGGCCCTAAACCTACCCTTCCGCCTACTTAAAGCCTTCGTCGCGAAACCCCCAGTACCGAGAGCCACGATACGGAAAACCTTCCAGAGACGCCACCGCCGCCAATCCCATCTCGGGGGATTCAGGAGATCGCCTCCCGCACCCCTGCCGGAGAGGGGAATCATCTCCCGGAGGGCTCTTCATCGCCATGATCGCCTCCGGATCGATGTGTGAGTAGTCCACCCCTGGACTATGGGTCCTTAGCAGTAGCTAGATGGTTGTCTTCTCCTCATTGTGCTATCATGTTAGATCTTGTGAGCTGCCTATCATGATCAAGATCATCTATTTGTAATGCTACATGTTGTGTTTGTTGGGATCCGATGAATATTGAATACTATGTCAAGTTGATTATCAATCTATCATATATGTTGTTTATGTTCTTGCATGCTCTCCGGTGCTAGTAGAGGCTCTGGCCAAGTTGATACTTGTGAATCCAAGAGGGAGTATTTATGCTCGATAGTGGGTTCATGCCTCCATTGAATCCGGGACGATGACGTAAAGTTCTAAGGTTGTGGATGTGTCTGTTGCCACTAGGGATAAAACATCGATGCTTTGTCTAAGGATATTTGTGTTGATTACATTACGCACCATACTTAATGCAATTGTCTCGTTGTTTGCAACTTAATACCGAAGGGGTTCGGATGATAACCCGAAAGTGGACTTTTTAGGCATAGATGCATGCCGGATAGCGGTCTATGTACTTTGTCGTAATGCCCCGATTAAATCTCATAGTACTCATCATGATATATGTATGTGCATTGTTATGCCTTCTTTATTTGTCAATTGCCCAACTGTAATTTGTTCACCCAACATGCTATTTATCTTATGGGAGAGACACCACTAGTGAACTGTGGACCCCGGTCCATTCTTTACATCTGAAATACAATCTACCGCAATACTTGTTCTTTACTGTTCTTCGCAAACAATCATCTTCCACACAATACGTTTAATCCTTTGTTTACAGCAATCCGGTGAGATTGACAACCTCACTGTTACGTTGGGGCAAAGTACTTTGATTGTGTTGTGCAGGTTCCACGTTAGCGCCGGAATCCCTGGTGTTGCGCCGCACTACACTCGGTCACCAACAACCTTCACGTGTTCCTTGAATCCTACTGGTTCGATAACCTTGGTTTCTTACTGAGGGAAAACTTGCTGTTGTGCGCATCACACCTTCCTCTTGGGGTTCCCAACTGACGTGTGCATTACACGCCATCAAGCATATTTTCTGGCGCCGTTGCCGGGGAGATCAAGACACGCTGCAAGGGGAGTCTCCCACATCCAATCTCTTTACTTTGTTTTTGTCTTGCTTTATTTTATTTTATTTAGTGCTTTGTTTGCTCTTATATCAAAAATACAAAAAAATTAGTTGCTAGATTTACTTTATTTACTGTCTTTTTCTCCATATTAAAAACACAAAAAATTAGTTACTTGCATTTACTTTATCTAGTTTGCTTTATTTACTACTGCTAAAATGGGTACTGTTGAGAATACTAAGTTGTGTGACTTTACTAGCACAAATAATAATGATTTCCTCTGCACACCTATTGCTCCACCTGCTACTACAGCAGAATTCTTTGAGATTAAACCTGCTTTACTAAATCTTGTTATGAGAGAGCAATTTTTTGGTGTTAGTTCCGATGATGCTCGCTGCCCATCTTAATAATTTTGTTGAACTTTGTGAAATGCAAAAGTATAAGGATGTAGATGGTGACATTATAAAATTAAAATTGTTTCCTTTCTCCTTAAGAGGAAGAGCTAAAGATTGGTTGCTATCTTTGCCTAGAAATAGTATTGATTCATGGACTAAATGTAAGGATGCTTTTATTGGTAGATATTATCCTCCCGCTAAAATTATATCCTTGAGAAGTAGCATAATGAATTTTAAGCAATTAGATAATGAACATGTTGCTCAAGCATGGGAGAGAATGAAATCTTTGGTGAAGAATTGCCCTACCCATGGACTAACTACTTGGATGATCATCCAAACCTTTTATGCAGGACTGAATTTTTCTTCACGGAACCTATTGGATTCAGCTGCTGGAGGTAACTTTATGTCCATTACTTTGGGGGCGGCAACAAAGCTTCTTGATAATATGATGATCAATTACTCTGAATGGCACACGGAAAGGGCTCCACAAGGTAAGAAGGTAAATTCTGTTGAAGAAACCTCCTCCTTGAGTGATAAGATTGATGCTATTATGTCTATGCTTGTGAATGGTAGATCTAATGTTTATCCTAATAATGTTCCTTTAGCTTCATAGGTTGCCCAAGAAGAACATGTTGATGTGAACTTCATTAAAAATAATAATTTCAACAACAATGCTTATAGGAATAATTCCGGTAACAACTATAGGCCATATCCTTCTGCTAATGGTAATGGTTATGGTAATTCTTATGGGAATTCTTACAACAATAATAGGAATGTACCCCCTGGTCTTGAAGCCATGCTTAAAGAATTTATTAGTACACAAACCGCTTTTAACAAATCTGTTGAAGAAAAGCTTGATAAAATTGATATTCTTGCTTCAAAGGTTGATAGACTTGCTTCGATGTTGATCTTTTAAAATTGAAAGTTATGCCTAATAAGGATAATGATAATAAAATTGTTACTACAGCAAATGCCATCCAAGTTCGAATTAATGAAAATATTAGATTGATGGCTGAATTGCATGCTAGGTGGGAAAGAGAAGAAAACGAAAACCTTGCTAAAGAGAATAATGTAGCTAAAGTTTGGACTATTACCACCACTAGTAATGATAATTCTTCACATGTTGCTACACCTCCTACTATCAATGGTAAAATAATTGGTGTTGGCAATGTTTCTTCTCCTAGTGCAAAGCGTGCAAAATTGCCTCGAAACTCGCTAAAACCGCTGAAACCGCTTGTGATAAAACTGCTGAAATTTTTCAAAATATTGGGGACAATGATTCCATTGCTGTAGATCATAATGGTTTAGATTTTGATGATTGTCACATCTCTGAAGTTATAAAGTTCTTACAAAAACTTGCTAAAAGTCTCAATGCTAGTGCTATAAATTTGGCCTTTACAAAACATATTACAAATGCTCTCATAAAAGCTAGAGAAGAGAAACTAAAACTTGAAACCTCTATTCCTAGGAAGTTAGAAGATGGTTGGGAGCCTATCATTAAGATGAGGGTCAATGATTTTGATTGTAATGCTTTATGTGATCTTGGTGCAAGTATTTCTGTTATGCCTAAGAAAATCTATGATATGCTTGACTTGCCACCATTGAAAAATTGTTATTTGGATGTTAATCTTGCTCGATAATGCTATAAAGAAACCTTTGGGGAGGATTGATAATGTTCGTATTATGGTTAACAATAACCTTGTCCCCATTGATTTTGTTGTCTTGGATATTGAATGCAATGCATCTTGTCCCATTATATTGGGAAGACCTTTTCTTCGAACTCGTTGGTGCTACTATTGATATGAAGGAAGGTAATATTAAATATCAATTTCCTCTCAAGAAAGGTATGGAACACTTCCCTAGAAATAGAATGAAGTTACCTTATGATTCTATTATTAGAACAAATTATGATGTTGATGCTTCGTCTCTTGACAATACTTGATTCACACTTTCCGCGCCTAGTCGAAGGCGTTAAACAAAAGCGCTTATGGGAGACAACCCATTATTTTACTTCTGCACTTTTGTTTTATATTTGAGTCTTGGAAGTTGTTACTACTGTAGCAACCTCTCCTTATCTTTATTTATTGCATTGTTGTGCCAAGTAAAGTCTTTGATAGTAAAGTCAATACTAGATTTGGATTACTGCGCAGGAACAGATTTCTTGCTGTCACGAAATTGAGCCGCCCCGTCTGTAGGTAACTCAGAAAAATTTGCCAATTTACGTGCGTGATCCTCAGATATGTGCACAACTTTCATTCAATTTGAGCATTTTCATCTGAGCAAGTTAAGTACCCCATAAAAATTCGTCTTTACGGACTGTTCTGTTTTGACAGATTCTGCCTTTTATTTCGCATTGCCTGTTTTGCTATGTTTGATGGATTTCTTTGTTCCATTAACTTACAGTAGCTTTGTGCAATGTCCAGAAGTGTTAAGAATGATTATGTCACCTCTGAATATATGAATTTTCAATTATGCACTAACCCTCTAATGAGATTGTTTTGAGTTTGGTGTGGAGGAAGTTTTCAAGGGTCAAGAGAGGAGGATGATACAATATGATCAAGAAGATTGAAAAGTCTAAGCTTGGGGATGCCCCTCGTGGTTCATCCCTGCATATTTTAAGAAGACTCAAGCATCTAAGCTTGGGGATTCCCAAGGCATCCCTTCTTCATCGACAACTTATCAGGTCACCTCTAGTGAAACTATATTTTTATTCCGTCACATCTTATGTGCTTTACTTGGAGCGTCTGTTTGTTTTTATTTTTGTTTTTGTTTGAATAAAATCGGATCCTAGCATTCTTTGTTTGGGAGAGAGACACGCTCCGCTGTTTCGTATGAACACATATGTTCTTAGCTTTATTCTTAATGTTCATTGCGAAGGTTGAACTACTTCATTCATTGATATATGGTTGGAAACGGAAAATGCTGCATGTGGTAAATGGTATAATGTCTTGAATAATTTGATACTTGGCAATTTTTGAGCTCATATAGATCATGTTTAAGCTCTTGCATCATGTACTTTGCACCTATTAATGAAGAACTACATAGAGCTTGCTAAAATTTGGTTTGCATGATTGGTTTCTCTAGAGTCTAGATATTTTCTGGTTAAGGTGTTTGAACAACAAGGAGACGATGTAAAGTCTTATAATACTTACAATATGTTTTATGTGAGCTTTGCTGCACCTTTTATACTTGAGTTTGCTTCAAACAACCTTGCTAGCCTAGCCTTGTATTGAGAGGAATTCTTCTCGTGCATCCAAATCCTTGAGCCAAAAACTATGCCATTTGTGTCCACCATACCTACCTACCACATGGTATTTCTCTGCCATTCCAAAGTACATTACTTGAGTGCTACCTTTAAAATTCTATCCTTTGTCTTTGCAATATATAGCTCATGGGAAAAGTAGCATTAAAAACTATTGTGGTGAAGAATATGTACTTATGTGTCTTATTTCTTAATAAGTTGCTTGTTGAGCGGTAACCATGTTTCGGGGACGCCATCAACTTTTACACCTTTGTTGAATATCATGTGAGTTTCTATGCATGTTCGTCTTGTCCGAAGTAAGGGAGATTTTCATGATCAAATGGTTTGAGTATGCATATTGTTAGAGAAGAACATTGGGCCGCTAACTAAAGCCATGATTCATGGTGGAAGTTTCAGTTTGGACAATTAATCCTCAATCTCTTATGAGAATTTTATCTGTTGTTGAATGCTTATGCATTAAAGAGGACCTCATTATCTGTTGTCTATGTTGTCCCGGTATGGATGTCTAAGTTGAGAATAATCAAAAGCGAGAAATCCAATGCGAGCTTTCTCCTTAGACCTTTGTACGAAGCGGCATAGAGGTACCCCTTTGTGACACTTGGTTGAAACATATGCTATGCAATGATAATCCATGTTAATCCAAGCTAATTAGGACAAGGTGCGAGCACTATTGGTATACTATGCATGAGGCTTGCAACTTATAGGATATCTTACACATAACACATATGATTTATTACTACCGTTGACAAAATTGTTTCTATGTTTTCAAAATGAAAAGCTCTAGCACAAAAATAGTAATCCATGCTTCCTCTCGCGAAGGGCCATTCTTCTACTTTATTGTTGAGTCAGTTTACCTATTCCTTCTATCTTAGAAGCAAACACTTGTATCAACTGTGTGCATTGATTCTTACATGTTTACCTATTGCACTTGTTATATTAATTTGTGTTGACAATTATCCATGAGATAAATATGTTGAAGTTGAAAGCAACTGCTGAAACTTATATCTTCCTTTGTGTTGCTTCAATGCCTTTACTTTGAATCTATTGCTTTATGAGTAATTCTTATGCAAGTCTTATTGATGCTTGTCTTGAAAGTACTATTCATGAAAAGTCTTTGCTATATGATTCATTTGTTTACTCATTATCTTCACCATTGCTTCGAATCGCTGCATTCATCTCATATGCTTTACAATAGTATTGATCAAGATTATGATAGCATGTCACTTGTGAAATTATCTTTGTTATCGTTTACCTACTCGAGGGCGAGTAGGAACTAAGCTTGGGGATGCTTGATACGTCTCAAACGTATCTATAATTTTTATGTTCCATGCTACTTTTATGATGATACTCACATGTTTTATACACATTATATGTCATAATTTATGCATTTTCCGGCACTAACCTATTGACGAGATGCCGAAGAGCCGATTGTCTGTTTTCTGCTGTTTTTGGTTTCAGAAATCCTACAAAGGAAATATTCTCGGAATTGGACGAAATCAACGCCCATGGTCTTATTTTTCCACGAAGCTTCCAGAAGACCGAAAGGGAAACGAAGTGGGGCCACGAGGTGGCGACACACTAGGGCGGCGCGGCCCAGGCCCTGGCCGCGCGGCCCTAGCGTGTGGGCCCCTCGTGTCGCCTCTAAACCTACCCTTCCACCTACTTAAAGCCTTCGTCGCGAAACCCCCAGTACTGAGAGCCACGATACGGAAAACCTTCATGAGACGCCGCCGCCGCCAATCCCATCTCGGGGGATTCAGGAGATCGCCTCCGGCACCCTGCCGGAGAAGGGAATCATCTCCCGGAGGGCTCTTCATCGCCATGATCGCCTCAGGATCGATGTGTGAGTAGTCCACCCCTGGACTATGGGTCCATAGCAGTAGCTAGATGGTTGTCTTCTCCTCATTGTGCTATCATGTTAGATCTTGTGAGCTGCCTATCATGATCAAGATCATCTATTTGTAATGCTACATGTTGTGTTTGTTGGGATCCGATGAATATTGAATACTATGTCAAGTTGATTATCAATCTATCATATATGTTGTTTATGTTCTTGCATGCTCTCCGTTGCTAGTAGAGGCTCTGGCCAAGTTGATACTTGTGACTCCAAGAGGGAGTATTTATGCTCGATAGTGGGTTCATGCCTCCATTGAATGCGGGACGGTGACATAAAGTTCTAAGGTTGTGGATGTGTTGTTGCCACTAGGGATAAAACATCGATGCTTTGTCTAAGGATATTTGTGTTGATTACATTACGCACCATACTTAATGCAATTGTCTCGTTGTTTGCAACTTAATACCGGAAGGGGTTCGGATGATAACCCGAAAGTGGACTTTTTAGGCATAGATGCATGCTCGGATAGCGTTCTATGTACTTTGTCGTAATGCCCCGATTAAATCTCATAGTACTCATCATGATATATGTATGTGCATTGTTATGCCTTCTTTATTTGTCAATTGCCCAACTGTAATTTGTTCACCCAACATGCTATTTATCTTATGGGAGAGACACCACTAGTGAACTGTGGACCCCGGTCCATTCTTTACATCTGAAATACAATCTACTGCAATACTTGTTCTTTACTGTTCTTCGCAAACAATCATCTTCCACACAATACGTTTAATCCTTTGTTTACAGCAAGCCGGTGAGATTGACAACCTCACTGTTACGTTGGGGCAAAGTACTTTGATTGTGTTGTGCAGGTTCCACGTTGGCGCCGGAATCCCTGGTGTTGCGCCGCACTACACTCCGTCACCAACAACCTTCACGTGTTCCTTGACTCCTACTGGTTCGATAACCTTGGTTTCTTACTGAGGGAAAACTTGCTGCTGTGCGCATCACACCTTCCTCTTGGGGTTCCCAACGGACGTGTGCATTACACGCCATCAATGGTCGCCATGGCGTTCCAAGCGGAGGTCAAGGAGGTGGAAGAGGCCGCGGACGTGGAGGCGGAGCCGGCAGAGGCCAGCAACGCACGGACGAGGTCACCGTTGCCGGAACCCGCGCTCACCAAACCTACAAGGAATACATGGATATGCAATGCTTAGCTCACATAGATCCGGCGACTGGCAAGTCCTCCCACACAAAACGCAACTGCAAGTGGGTCAATGATCTCAAGACTGACCCGGAAGCAGGATACAAGCGAGCCCGCAAGCACCGCCCACACGGCAAAGGAGGCAAGGGCAAGAACAAGGACAAAGAGGAAGACAGTTCCGAGGCGATGGACGAGGACGACGCTTCGCCGGATCCCAAGGAGGGTTCCGCAGCTAACAAGTCCAACCCTTCGTAGAAAAGAGTGCTGGTGCATATCACACCTTCCTCGGAACTCCGATAGTCCGCGCCAGCAAGTCAGCTCTCCGGATCCTGAACGCCACAGTTCCGGCTGTGCCGCAATACGTCAGGTGGTCGGAAACTCCATGTACGTTTGATAGGGTGGATCATCCCACCATCATTCCAAAGGAGTGCTACGCCTTGGTTGTAAGTCCCCGCATCGACGTGTATGATTTCTCCAAGTGCCTTATGGATGGCGGAGTGATACGTCCAATTTGCATCACTATTTTATATCATAATTTGCTGTTATTCATTGATATATTTCATATTTGGAGATAATACTTATGTTATTTCATCTATTTTGCATGATTCATGATTATTGGAGGATCGTTATTCATTGATATATTTCATATTTGGAGATAATACTTATGTTATTTCATCTATTTTGCATGATTCATGATTATTGGAGGATCGCGCACGGAAAGCGGACTCGCCGGGAAAGCATCGTCGAACGCAATATTTCGGAAGATCAACAATTGATCGGGAATTACACGAAAAACTCCTATTTTTCCGTATGACGAAG
>NC_061514.1:183647960-183674605 GCF_022539505.1 Lolium rigidum
TACTTGTGGGTCATCACGGAGCCAGCTTGAACATAATGTACCTGGAGACTCTGGAGAAAATGCAGCTTACCAAGGAATAACTCAAGCACAGTAACACTGAGTTCCACGGGGTGGTTCCGGGTAAAAAAGCTGGCAACATCAGACTTCCTGTGGCCTTCGGCGATGTTAATAATTTCCGTGAAGAGATGATCATGTTTGAGGTCATGCCTTTCAAGAGATCCTACCACGTCATCTTTGGTAGACCCACCTACCACAAATTCCACGCAAGAGCGTGCTACATCTACAATAAGCTCAAGATTCTGGGTCCCAATGGTATGATCACCATATCTGGAGACTACAAGAAAACTCGAGAGTGCGAGATAGGGGAAGCCGCCTTCGCAGAATCCGTGATATCTGGAGAGGAGCTGCAAGGGTACAGAGCCGCGGTGGATCCAAAAGAGATGCATACCACCAAGAAGCAGATCTCTGAACAGAAAACTCCGTTCAAGGCGGCGATAGACACCAAGAAGTTCGACCTCAAGATAGGAGACAACTCTAAGCAGGTGTCGGTCGGATCCAGCATGGACCCCAAATAGGAAGATGCGCTCGTCGAGTTCCTCCACGCTAACATGGATATCTTCACATGGCAACCTTCTGACATGTCTGGAGTACCAAGGGAACTCGCTGAGCACTACCTTGATACGTCTCAAACGTATCTATAATTTCTTATGTTCCATGCTAGTTTTATGATAATACTCACATGTTTTATACATGCATTACATCATTATTATGCATTTTCCGGCACTAACCTATTAACGAGATGCCGAAGCGCCAGTTCTCGTTTTGTGCTGTTTTTGGTTTCAGAAATCCTACACAGGAAATATTCTCGGAATTGGACGAAACGAACGCCCAGGGTCTTATTTTTCCACGGAGCTTCCAGAAGACCGAAGAGGATACGAAGTGGGGCCACGAGGCGCCCTAACCATAGGGCGGCGCGGCCGGGAGGGGGCCGCGCCGGCCTATGGTGTGGGGCCCCCGTGCCTCCTCCGACTCTGCCCTTCCGCCAACTTATACTCTCCGTCGCGAAAACCTATCACCGAGAGCCACGATACGGAAAAAGTTCCAGAGACGCCGCCGCCGCCAATCCCATCTCGGGGATTACGGGAGATCGCCTCCGACACCCTGCCGGAGAGGGGAATCATCACCCGGAGGACTCTACATCACCATGATCGCCTCCGGACTGATGTGTGAGTAGTTCATCCTTGGACTATGGGTCCATAGCAGTAGCTAGATGGTTGTCTTCTCCTCTTGTTCTATCATGTTTAGATCTTGTGAGCTGCCTATCATGATCAAGATCATCTATTTTGTAATGCTACATGTTGTGTTTGTTGGGATCCGATGAATATGGAATACTATGTCAAGTTGATTATTGATCTATCATATATGTGTTGTTTATGATCTTGCATGCTCTCCAGTTGCTAGTAGAGGCTCTCGGCCAAGTTGATACTTGTAACTCCAAGAGGGAGTATTTATGCTCGATATATAGTGGGTTCATGCCTCCATTGAATGCGGGACAGTGACGAGAAAGTTCTAAGGTTGTGGATGTGCTCGTTGCCACTAGGGATAAAACATCAATGATTTGTCTAAGGATATTTGTGTTGATTACATTACGCACCATACTTAATGCAATTGTCTGTTGTTTGCAACTTAATACTGGAAGGGGTGTGGATGCTAACCCGAAGGTGGACTTTTTAGGCATAGATGCATGCTGGATAGCGGTCTATGTACTTTGTCGTAATGCCCTAAGTAAATCTCATAGTAGTCATCATGATATGTATGTGCATTGTTATGCCCTCTCTATTTGTCAATTGCCCAACTCGTAATTTGTTCACCCAACATGCTATTTCTTATTGGAGAGACACCACTAGTGAACTGTGGACCCCGATCCATTCTTTTACATCTGAAATACAATCTATCGCAAACTCTGTTCTCTGTTGTTCTTCGCAAGCAAACATCATTTTCCACACCATACGTTTAATCCTTTGTTTACAGCAAGCCGGTGAGATTGACAACCTCACTGTTAAGTTGGGGCAAAGTATTTTGATTGTGTTGTGCAGGTTCCACGTTGGCGCCGGAATCCCTGGTGTTGCGCCGCACTACACTCCTTCACCAATGTGACGCCCCGGAACCGGTACCATGAGGATTCCAGCGAACCCGCCGAAATCCGCACGATATCGATTCAGAGACGCCCTCCGACACGACGTGCGCGACGAATCACACACGTGATGCCAAAGGAATTAACACGAGCGGTAACATTACAACAGGATTACAATAGAGCCCACAAGATACATATATTACAACAACGACTCCAACGAGTCAAGATACAAATATACAATACAAAGATCCAAATCATACATAAGATCGAATACGTCCGAGTACGGACAAGATACAAATTGGACTAAGAGTCCTGAAGATAACCAGTGGCGTCCATAACCCTGCCCGGCACCAAGCCGAAGGGTAACCTTGCTAACGTCGTCATCTCGTACTGTCAAAGTCGGGCCATCGGTTGCCGACAAAAGGGAGGAAGCAAAAGAGAAAGAGGAAAATGCGAGAGTAAGTACCAAGGAACGAACTCCGGCACGTACTTAGCGAGACTAGAAATGGCTATGCTCGCCGAGCGAGTATAAATATATATCGCCTGGGGCTATATGGTAGGTTTAGCGGCAGCAAAACTATAACCAATAGAGACACGCTACAACATCCGTCTACTCAGAGGAGATAAGAGAGCGCATAAGGTAACAGATAAATACTACACAAACATAACCTGACCAAATACACATATCCCCTTCAACAAAGCGAAGAGGCAATGTAAAAGGCACTCAACGGTGGACAAGTTTTATTAGGTATCGGTTGTAGTAATGCTATATTACTACGCAAGTTATTATCAGATTATTAACAACAAGTATAAGGTGTAAGTTGTTCTATGATCGAGTTAAACAGCTCCAAGTCGTCCATAACCGCGGACACGGCTTATCGATAAGATGTACACCCCGCAGGGGTTGCCCAAATGTAACCACACGCATGCTCGACCCACTTACGACGGGTGGATGTCTCACAACAAGACCGTTCCCGGCTCAACAAGAAAGTCTAGGGGGGCCACCCAACTAAGCTACCCGTGACGAAGTCCGGCCGTACTCCGAGATGGACTCGGGGTTTGCGTCGGCGGCTAGGCGTGCAAACCACACGCTCTCGCTAAACGTCCGCGGGGTACGGTGCATGAAGTAAACACCCGAAGGCAACGATGAATAAACACCCGAAGGCAACGGTAATAAAGCATGTCATACATGGCATAGGCAAATAAAACCAAGGTTGTGGCCCCCTTTTCAACTGACTTGAGAAAAGGTAATGGGTGAGGGGGGTCCCAATAATCGTCCCCACGCATGGGTAGAGCGCTCAATCTCTGAACAGATAACAAGAACTCGGGTCCTAGGGGACATTAGCGAGTCAAAGTTCCGATGCTTTCGCAAAGGGGCTCACGAGATGCCTCTCGCTACAATTTTAGTTGTTAACAAATAAATAAAGCATGTGTATCTCCAACAACAGATATAGCATGTGATAACCTCCCAACAATCCAACATATCCCGATAACAGATCGAGATAAACAACAGAACCTAAACACGCCTACGACTCGCAAGGCTCAAACATCAAGCAACGGCTATGGATAAGGAATGATACATATAGGATTATTATGGTAAACAAGTGGAATAGGACACGTGACTCGATAAAGAAGCGCAACATAAGGATAGCAATGCGAGGGAGAGTATATAATAGGTGAAGAGAGAGGGCTCGCCTGTGAAAAGCTGCAGAAGAACTTGTCGGAGAACTCGTCGTATCTCACATCAACACTTCGTGATCCTATCCGGGAAGAAGCAAATGCTGGAACAAATAACGGGTGCAAGTCTTACTACTACGGAAGAAGAACCAGCATGATCAAGATGATATGCATGACATGGCAGGTATGGTGCGATGCAACTTATCCATATTAATCGGAGTCGGAACCCCGGACAAATAAATTAGGTTGGAGTTGCATTTTCTATCGTCAAAGTTAAGGGTGGATTAGCATAGCAAACATGGCAGGGTGAGCTACATCAAAGTTAAATGGAACCGGGACATCAATTATATAATATCCCACATATTCCATATGTTACATATTAGGTGGTAATGCAAACTAGCACGCAATTATATGATGCATGATGCAACAGCAAGCATGGATGGCATATTCATGTTCAGCACATTTTTCTGATCAATTTTCATATAGAACACTTTTAATTTGGAGTTACCAATTAAAAGTTATTAACAATTTGGTTTTTATTAATTAAAATAGGAATTACAGATTTATTTTAATTGAAAAAGGACCCAGAAAACATATTCAGCCGGGGGGGGAGGACCCCGGGTTGATTTTGAAAAGTAGCAGGGGGTTATTGTGTAAGCTGCAGAGAGAAGGACTCGCGGGTTCGGAGAACCAAAACGGCCGGGGCCTCTTTGCAAGAAGACGAGATCCGGATCCAGGGTGCGGTTTCTCACCGGGGCCGTTTGACCCGCAGGCCGACGAGGGGCCCCGCGGGGTCGACGTGGCGGTGACGTGGCGAAGCATCCTGGCACGCCCGCCAGGTGCTCGATCCGGTGCGTGCCGCACGCGTCGCAGGCCTGGCGGTCACCGCGGGGCGAGGAGGAGAGCGGCGTCGCGGGGCTTCCCCCGATGCGAGAGCCGGCGTGTGGGGTGCGCCTCGACGGCGTGGTTCAAGGGAGGCGGCGCCGCCGGGGAGGGTCGTCGGAGAGCGGCGGCGGCGAGGACCTGCAGCGGACGGAGACCGGTATCAACGGAGAGAACGATAGAGGGGGAGATAGGAGGCGGGACAAGGTCGAGGAGAAGCGCGTGAGTACCGTGAAGCTCGTCGTGATCTCAAAACGGCCAGGGGAGGTCCACGACGGCGGAATTCGTCGAAGTTCGTCATCGCTGCTGAGGGGGGAACGACGATGGCGTGATCGACTGAGGGCCTCCCGGTCCGATTCCGCGCACCGAGGAGGTAGAGGGGGAGGAGGCGCATCGATTGGAGGTGACGGCGCTACGAGGGGTCGTCGGAATCGGCGGGCCGACGGCGAGGGAGTGGTGTGCTCACGGTGGCCATGGGGAAGAAACCCTCTCGGCTCGTTCCCTTGGAGAGGAAGAAAAGGGGAAGTGGATAGAGGCGTGGAGAGGGAGGCGTGGTCCAGCGCGAGGAGATAAGGAGGGCAGGTGAGAGCCAGGCTGGTGGCGGGGGACCTCGGGGTCACGCACATGGCATGGAGGTGGGAAGGAGGTCCTGTCGTTGTCCAACGTGACAAGGAGGAAGGATGCTGTTTCTCCTGCGTGAAGGGGTATCGGGCCAAGGAGGAGAGAAGAGAGGATGGGCCACCGGGGTGGGCTGGAGCTGGGCTGCAGAGAGAGAGAGGGAGCGTAGGGGAGGTTTTAGAGTTTTTATTTTGCAAATCTTTTCCTTTTGAAACCTGTTTTGCAAATTGAATCCAAACCAGAATTCAAACTGATTTTGAAAGAAAACATTTAAAATATTTTATTTGTTTTGACACTTTTGCTTTTAGGGTTTTGCTTTAAAAGAAAAAGATACAGGGGAAAGGTTTTATTATAAAAACCATATGAGATAAGAAATCTCAAAATAGTTAGGGTTTATAAAATAATTTTATTTTGTAAAACATGGATGAGATGATGCATGATGCATGATGATGCACAAAAGAAAAAGAACAAGCAAATCTAATAGGGTGCTATCCGGGGCCGTTACAATCGACACCACTAACAAGGAACCTCGCCCCGAGGTTCCACCTCAAGGTACGGGGGAGAGAGGTGAACTATCGGATCTTCTGGCGACGTGTCGATCTCCTCGACACCACTAACAAGAATTCTTGCTCCACGTAGATCGGCGACACCACCAACAAAAAGTCGTTGTTCCGATGACGATGATGACTCCGGAGAAAACAAAGGAAGGAGTAACAGTCACACGGATCCACCAATTCAGGTAACAAGAGCGAATAATAAGAGTAGTCGGTATGGTCATGACTCCATCCCGCACTCAAAGTATTACTCTGTACATGAATAAGAGAATCGTGCATCCAACTCCAGGAATACAGATTGGCGATCTTGATAAGCGTTGTCAGCGAAGAGTTGATGGGATCAAAGCACAAGATTTGAAGAAGGATCACATAAACAAGATGATGTCAAACGGAGAAGACAAAGATTAGCCGGCGGTGATGTTCTTCTGTCGGAAAGGTCTCCAAAGATCGGTCCTATTAGGTTAAGGCAGAGATCGTCCAACCCACGTCGGAACCTAAGACTCAGAGAAACTCAGATAAGAGAGAAGACTCAAAAATAGCAAAGATAAGAGGAGCAAGATTAGAGATAAGGAGAAAAATCAGAACTAATCAGATTTATCCAACGAATTTTGGAAAATAGGTTTTGACACTAGACACAACGTTCGTTGGCAAGGTTATCCTACAGGCTGGACTAGTGGGGTACCGTCAACCTGAGGCTCTGATACCAACTTGTGACGCCCCGGAACCGGTACCATGAGGATTCCAGCGAACCCGCCGAAATCCGCACGATATCGATTCGGAGACGCCCTCCGACACGACGTGCGCGACGAATCACACACGTGATGCCAGAGGAATTAACACGAGCGGTAACATTACAACAGGATTACAATAGAGCCCACAAGATACATATATTACAACAACGACTCCAACGAGTCAAGATACAAATATACAATACAAAGATCCAAATCATACATAAGATCGAATACGTCCGAGTACGGACAAGATACAAATTGGACTAAGAGTCCTGAAGATAACCAGTGGCGTCCATAACCCTGCCCAGACCAAGCGGGAAGGGTAACCTTGCTAACGTCGTCATCTCGTACCTGTTAAAGTCGGGCCATCGGTTGCCGACAAAAGGGAGGAAGCAAAAGAGAAAGAGGAAAATGCGAGAGTAAGTACCAAGGAACGAACTCCGGCACGTACTTAGCGAGACTAGAAATGGCTATGCTCGCCGAGCGAGTATAAATATATATCGTCTGGGGCTATATGGTAGGTTTAGCGGCAGCAAAACTATAACCAATAGAGACACGCTACAACATCCGTCTACTCAGAGGAGATAAGAGAGCGCATAAGGTAACGAGATAAATACTACACAAACATAACCCGACCAAATACACATATCCCCTTCAACAAAGCGAAGAGGCAATGTAAAAGGCACTCAACGGTGGACAAGTTTTATTAGGTATCGGTTGTAGTAATGCTATATTACTACGCAAGTTATTATCAGATTATTAACAACAAGTATAAGGTGTAAGTTGTTCTATGATCGAGTTAAACAGCTCCAAGTCGTCCATAACCGCGGACACGGCTTATCGATAAGATGTACACCCTGCAGGGGTTGCCCAAATGTAACCACACGCATGCTCGACCCACTTACGACAGGTGGATGTCTCACAACAAGACCGTTCCCAGTTCAACAAGAAAGTCTAGGGGGGCCACCCAACTAAGCTACCCGTGACGAAGTCCGGCCGTACTCCGAGACGGACTCAGGGTTTGCGTCGGCGGCTAGGCGTGCAAACCACACGCTTCGCTAAACGTCCCGCGGGGTACAAGATGTAGTAAACACCCGAAGGCAACGAGTAATAAACACCCGAAGGCAACAGTAATAAAGCATGGCATACATGGCATAGGCAAATAAAACCAAGGTTGTGGCCCCCTTTTCAACTGACTTGAGAAAAGGTAATGGGTGAGGGGGGTCCCAATAATCGTCCCCACGCATGGGTAGAGCGCTCAATCTCGGAACAGATAACAAGAACTCGGGTCCTAGGGGACATTAGCGAGTCAAAGTTCCGATGCTTTCGCAAAGGGGCTCACAGATGCCTCTGCTTACAATTTTAGTTGTTAACAAATAAATAAAGCATGTGTATCTCCAACAACAGATATAGCATGTGATAACCTCCCAACAATCCAACATATCCCGATAACAGATCGAGATAAACAACATAACCTAAACACGCCTACGACTCGCAAGGCTCAAACATCAAGCAACGGCTATGGATAAGGAATGATACATATAGGATTATTATGGTAAACAAGTGGAATAGGACACGTGACTCGATAAAGAAGCGCAACATAAGGATAGCAATGCGAGGGAGAGTATATAATAGGTGAAGAGAGAGGGCTCGCCTGTGAAAAGCTGCAGAAGAACTTGTCGGAGAACTCGTCAGTATCTCACATCAACACTTCGTGATCCTATCCGGGAAGAAGCAAATGCTCGGAACAAATAACGGGTGCAAGTCTTACTACTACGGAAGAAGAACCAGCATGATCAAGATGATATGCATGACATGGCAGGTATGGTGCGATGCAACTTATCCATATTAATCGGAGTCGGAACCCGGACAAATAAATTAGGTTGGAGTTGCATTTTCTATCGTCAAAGTTAAGGGTGGATTAGCATAGCAAACATGGCAGGGTGAGCTACATCAAAGTTAAATGGAACCGGGACATCAATTATATAATATCCCACATATTCCATATGTTACATATTAGGTGGTAATGCAAACTAGCACGCAATTATATGATGCATGATGCAACAGCAAGCATGGATGGCATATTCATGTTCAGCACATTTTTCCGATCAATTTTCATATAGAACACTTTTAATTTGGAGTTACCAATTAAAAGTTATTAACAATTTGGTTTTTATTAATTAAAATAGGAATTACAGATTTATTTTAATTGAAAAAGGACCCAGAAAACATGTTCAGCCGGGGGGGAGGACCCCGGGTTGATTTTAAAAAGTAGCAGGGGGTTATCGTGTAAGCTGCAGAGAGAAGGACTGCGGGTTCAGGAACCAAAACGGCCAGGGGCCTCTTTGCAAGAAGACGAGATCTGGATCTGGGGTGCGGTTTCTCACCGGGGGCTGTTTGACCCGCAGGCTGACAGGGGGGGCCCCGCGGGGTCGACGTGGCGGTGACGTGGCGAAGCATCCTGGCACGCCCGCCAGGTGCTCGATCCGGTGCGTGCCGCACGCGTCGCAGGCCTGGCGGTCACCGCGGGGCGAGGAGGAGAGCGGCGTCGCGGGGCTTCCCCAGATGCGAGAGCTGGCGTGTGGGGTGCGCCTCGACGGCGTGGTTCAAGGGAGGGCGGCGCCGCCAGGGGAGGGTCGTCGGAGAGCGGCGGCGGCGAGGACCTGCGGCGGACGGAGACCGGTATCAACGAGAGAGAACGATAGAGGGGGAGATAGGAGGCGGGACAAGGTCGAGGAGAAGCGCGTGAGTACCGTGAAGCTCGTCGTGATCTCAAAACGGCCAGGGGAGGTCCACGACGGCGGAATTCGTCGAAGTTCGTCATCGCTGCTGAGGGGGGAACGACGATGGCGTGATCGACTGAGGGCCTCCCGGTCCGATTCCGCGCACCAGGAGGTAGAGGGGGAGGAGGCGCATCGATTGGAGGTGACGGCGCTACGAGGGGTCGTCGGAATCGGCGGGCCGACGGCGAGGGGAGTGGTGTGCTCACGGTGGCCATGGGGAAGAAACCCTCTCGGCTCGTTCCCTTGGAGAGGAAGAAAAGGGGAAGGGGATAGAGGCGTGGAGAGGGAGGCGTGGTCCAGCGCGAGGAGATAAGGAGGGCAGGTGAGAGCCAGGCTGGTGGCGGGGGACCTTGGGGTCACGCACATGGCATGGAGGTGGGAAGGAGGTCCTGTCGTTGTCCAACGTGACAAGGAGGAAGGATGCTGTTTCTCCTGCGTGAAGGGGTATCGGGCCAAGGAGGAGAGAAGAGAGGATGGGCCACCGGGGTGGGCTGGAGCTGGGCTGCAGAGAGAGAGAGGGAGCGTAGGGGAGGTTTTAGAGTTTTTATTTTGCAAATCTTTTCCTTTTGAAACCTGTTTTGCAAATTGAATCCAAACCAGAATTCAAACTGATTTTGAAAGAAAACATTTAAAATATTTTATTTGTTTTGACACTTTTGCTTTTAGGGTTTTGCTTTAAAAGAAAAAGATACAGGGGAAAGGTTTTATTATAAAAACCATATGAGATAAGAAATCTCAAAATAGTTAGGGTTTATAAAATAATTTTATTTTGTAAAACATGGATGAGATGATGCATGATGCATGATGATGCACAAAAGAAAAAGAACAAGCAAATCTAATAGGGTGCTATCCGGGGCCGTTACAACCAACAACCTTCACGTGGCCTTCATCTCCTACTGGTTCGATAACCTTGGTTTCTTACTGAGGGAAAACTTGCTGCTGTACGCATCACAGCTTCCTCTTGGGGTTCCCCACGGACGTGTGCTTCACGCGTTATCAAGCTCTTTTTCTGGCGCCGTTGCCGGGGAGATCAAGACACGCTGCAAGGGGAGTCTCTCACATCCAATCTCTTTACTTTGTTTTTGTCTTGTTTTACTTTATTTTATTTACTGCTTTGTTTGCTTTCTCTATATCAAAAATACAAAAAAAAATTAGTTACTTGCATTTACTTTATTTAGTTTACTGTCTTGTTTGCTTTCTTTATATCAAAAACACAAAAAAATTAGTTACTTGCATTTACTTTATTTTGTTATCATGTCTAGTCCTGCACTTGTTACTCTGTCACCCGAGGAATTGATCTTTACTTTTAAACAAGGGAGTGAGGAGAGTTTTAAAGAAGCTTGGTCTAGAATTTTTGATTCTTATGGTAAAACTGAACCTAGAATGACTCTAAGTTTGCTTCTTAATAATTTTTATTTTGGGCTTATTGTTCGCTATAGATATGCTTTGGATGCTTTAGTGGGAGGAGATTTCCTTCACTGCAATGGGGATCAAGCTTTTAATGCCATAAAGAAATTGGTTACATCATCTAGCTCAGCTAGTAATTTCGATTCATCTCTTGCTAGTATTTATGATAGATTAAACACTCTTGAAACAAATATATATTGTTTAAAAGAAGGGTACAACCAGATTCGTGAATATTATGATTATGTTCCAGTAAGCTTTAAACCTTCAATGTGGGTCCCTACTATTAAAGTTGCTATTTGTGGTGAAACTTTTTATGCCCGTTGTGATATTATGTCTGAGTTTTGCCGGCCTTATGCCTAAAAGTATCTATGAATCTTTGACACTTTGGGAACTTACTGAAGGTGGAGAAGGAATAACTCTTACTGATAATTCTATTATAATTCCTAAGAGGATAGCTGAAGGTGTGTTCACAACCTTTCTTGGAAGAACGGTATCCACTGATTACCTCGTTATTGAATGTGTAGGGACAGGACAAATCACACTTGGAAGATCCCTGTTGAAACTCTTGGGAGCAACCATAGATGTGGGAAAAGGCACTCTAAATTTTACCTCTACACCTGGATGCGGTCAAGTATTCCCTAGACCAAAGAGTAAGAAGGGTAGGCGCAAAGCCCCTGGTTTTATGTTAATGCTTCATCTCTTGATAATACTTGATTCACACTTTCTGCGCCTAGCTGAAAGGCGTTAAAGAAAAGCGCTTATGGGAGACGACCCATTATTTTACTTCCGCACTTTTGTTTTATATTTGAGTCTTGGAAGTTGTTACTACTGTAGCAACCTCTCCTTATCTTTATTTTATTGCATTGTTGTGCCAAGTAAAGTCTTTGATAGTAAGGTTGATACTAGATTTGAATTTCTGCGCAGAAACAGATTTCTAGCTGTCACGAATTTGAGTAGAACTCTCTGTAGGTAACTCAGAAAAATCTGCCAATTTTCTTGTGTGATCCTCAGATATGTACGCAACTTTCATTCAATTTGAGCTTTTTCATCTGAGCAAGTTAAGTGCCTCTAAAAATTTTGTCTTTACGGACTGTTCTGTTTTAACAGATTCTGCCTTTTATTTCGCATTGCCTCTTTTGCTATGTTGAATGAATTTCTTTGTTCTATTAACTTTCAGTAGCTTTGTGCAATGTCCAGAAGTGTTAAGAATGATTGTGTCACCTCTGAATATGTGAATTTTTGATTATGCACTAACCCTCTAATGAGTTTGTTTTGAGTTTGGTGTGGAGGAAGTTTTCAAGGGTCAAGAGAGGAGGATGATACAATATGATCAAGAAGAGTGAAAAGTATAAGCTTGGGGATGCCCCCGTGGTTCATCCCTGCATATTTCAAGAAGACTCAAGCATCTAAGCTTGGGGATGCCCAAGGCATCCCCTTCTTCATCGACAACTTATTAGGTCGTCTCTAGTGAAACTATATTTTTATTCCGTCACATCTTATGTGCTTTACTTGGAGCATCTGTATGTTTTTATTTTTGTTTTTGTTTGAATAAAATCGGATCCTAGCATTCTTTGTGTGGGAGAGAGACACGCTCCGCTCGTTCATATGAACACTGGTGTTCTTAGCTTTACTTTTAATGTTCATGGCGAAGGTTGAAACTGCTTCGTTCATTATTATTTGGTTGGAAACAGAAAATGCTTCATGTGGTAATTGGTACATTGTCTTGAATAATTTGATACTTGGCAATTCTTGTGCTCAAATAGATCATGTTTAAGCTCTTGCATCATGTACTTTGCACCTATTAATGAAGAACTACCATAGAGCTTGTTGAAATTTGGTTTGCATGGTTGGACTCTCTAAAGTCTAGATATTTTCTGGTGAAGTGTTTGAACAACAAGGAAGACATTGTAGAGTCTTATAATGCTTGCAATATGTTCTTATGTAAGTTTTGCTGTACCGGTTCATACTTGTGTTTGCTTCAAACAACCTTGCTAGCCAAAGCCTTGTACCGAGAGGGAATACTTCTCGTGCATCCAAAACCTTGAGCCAAAAACTATGCCATTTGTGTCCACCATACCTACCTACTATGTGGTATTTCTCTCGCCATTCCAAAGTAAATTGCTTGAGTGCTACCTTTAAAATTTCATTCCTTGTCTTTGCAATATATAGCTCATGGGAAAATACCCTTAAAAACTATTGTGGTAAAGAATATGTAGCTTATGTATCTTATTTCTTATAAGTTGCTTGTTGAGTGGTAACCATATTTCTGGGGACGCCATCAACTATTACACCTATGTTGAATATCATGTGGGTTGCTATGCATGTTCGTCTTGTCTGAAGTAAGGGTGATTTATCATGATCAAATGGTTTGGGTATGCATATTGTTAGAGAAGAATATTGGGCCGCCAACTAAAGCCATGTATCATGGTGGAAGTTTCAGTTTGGACATTAATCCTCAATCTCTTATGAGTATATTATCTATTGTTGAATGCTGATGCATTAAAGAGGAGTCCATTATCTGTTTTCTATGTTGTCCCGGTATGGATGTCCTCAAGTTGAGATTTATCAAAAACGAGAAATCAAATGCGATCTATCTCCTTGGACCTTTGTACGAGGCGACATAGAGGTACCCCTTTGTGACACTTGGTTGAAACATATGTTATGCAATGATAATCCATGTAAATCCAAGCTAATTAGGACAAGGTGCGAGCACTATTGGTATTCTATGCATGAGGCTTGCAACTTACAGGATGTCTTATGCATAACACATATGAATTATTACTACCGTTGACAAAATTGTTTCTATGTTTTCAAAATGAAAAGCTCTAGCACAAAAATAGTAATCCATGCTTCCCTCGCGAAGGGCCTTTCTTTTACTTTATGTTGAGTCAGTTTACCTACTTCCTTCTATCTTAGAAGCAAACACTTGTGTCAACTGTGTGCTTTGATTCCTACATACTTGCTTATTTGCATTCATCATATTACTTTGTGTTGACAATCATCCATGAGATATACATGTTGATGTTGAAAGCAACTGCTGAAACTTATATCTTCCTTTGTGTTCCTTCAAAACTTTCTACTAAGAATTTATTGCTCTATGAGTTAACTCCTATGCAAGTCTTATTGATGCTTGTCTTGAAAGTACTATTCATGAAAAGTCTTTGCTATATGATTCAGTTGTTTAGTCATTGTCTTTACCATTGCTTCGAATCACTTCATTCATCTCATATGGTTTACAATAGTATTGATCAAGATTATGATAGCATGTCACTTCAGAAATTATCCTTGTTATCGTTTACCTACTCGAGGGCGAGTAGGAACTAAGCTTGGGGATGCTTGATACGTCTCAAACGTATCTATAATTTCTTATGTTCCATGCTAGTTTTATGACAATACTCACATGTTTTATACACGCTTTACATCATTATTATGCATTTTCCGGCACTAACCTATTAACGAGATGCCGAAGCGCCGCTCTCGTTTTGTGCTGTTTTTGGTTTCGTAAATCCTACACGAGAAATATTCTCGGAATTGGACGAAACGAACGCCCAGGGTCTTATTTTTCCACGGAGCTTCCAGAAGACCGAAGAGGATACGAAGTGGGGCCACGAGGCGCCCTAACCATAGGGCGGCACGGCCAGGGAGGGGCCCACGCCGGCCTATGGTGTGGGGCCCCTGTGCCTCCTCCGACTCTGCCCTTCCGCCTACTTATACTCTCCGTCGCGAAAACCCTATTACCGAGAGCCACGATATGGAAAAAGTTCCAGAGACGCCGCCGCCGCCAATCCCATCTCGGGGGATTCTGGAGATCGCCTCCGACACCCCGCCGGAGAGGGGAATCATCACCCGGAGGACTCTACATCACCATGATCGCCTCCGGACCGATGTGTGAGTAGTTCATCCTTGGACTATGGGTCCATAGCAAGTAGCTAGATGGTTGTCTTCTCCTCTTGTGCTATCATGTTTAGATCTTGTGAGCTGCCTATCATGATCAAGATCATCTATTTTGTAATGCTACATGTTGTGTTTGTTGGGATCCGATGAATATGGATACTATGTCAAGTTGATTATTGATCTATCATATATGTGTTGTTTATGATCTTGCATGCTCTCCGTTGCTAGTAGAGGCTCTGGCCAAGTTGATACTTGTGACTCCAAGAGGGAGTATTTATGCTCGATAGTGGGTTCATGCCTCCATTGAATCTGGGACAATGACAGAAAGTTCTAAGGTTGTGGATGTGCTCGTTGCCACTAGGGATAAAACATCAATGATTTGTCTAAGGATATTTGTGTTGATTACATTACGCACCATACTTAATGCAATTGTCTGTTGTTTGCAACTTAATACTGGAAGGGGTGCGGATGCTAACCCGAAGGTGGACTTTTTAGGCATAGATGCATGCTGGATAGCGGTCTATGTACTTTGCCGTAATGCCCTAAGTAAATCTCATAGTAGTTATCATGATATGTATGTGCATTGTTATGCCCTCTCTATTTGTCAATTGCCCAACTGTAATTTGTTCACCCAACATGCTATTTCTTATTGGAGAGACACCACTAGTGAACCGTGGACCCCGGTCCATTCTTTTACATCTGAAATACAATCTACCGCAAACTCGTTCTATGTTGTTCTTCGCAAGCAAACATCATTTTCCACACCATACGTTTAATCCTTTGTTTACAAAGCAAGCCAGGTGAGATTGACAACCTCACTCGTTAAGTTGGGGCAAAGTATTTTGATTGTGTTGTGCAGGTTCCACGTTGGCGCAGAATCCCCGGTGTTGCGCCGCACTACACTCCTTCACCAACAACCTTCACGTGGCCTTCATCTCCTACTGGTTCGATAACCTTGGTTTCTTACTGAGGGAAAACTTGCTGCTGTACGCATCACACCTTCCTCTTGGGGTTCCCAACGGACGTGTGCTTCACGCGTTACCATACCTCAACATAAATCCGGGAGCTAAACCGGTGAAGCAAGCTATGCGACGCTTTGGAGATAAGAAGCACCGCGCCATAGGGATGGATTTAGCAAAGTTACTAGAGGCAGGTTTTGTAGTAGAAGTTATCGATACTGATTCGGTCGCAAACCCCGTCCTTGTACCCAAAAATAATTCTGAAATACTAAGAATGTGCATCGATTACTCCGGCTTGAATAAGCATTGTTCGAAGGATCCGTTCCCCTTGCCGCGCATTGACCAAGTCATTGATTCAACGGCAGGGGCGGAACTTATGTGTTTTCTTGACGCATATTCCGGGTATCACCAGATCCGGATGAAGAAGTCTGACCAAAAGACGACCTCGTTCATCACACCTTTTGGCACTTATTTCTATGTCACCATGCCTTTTGGTTTGAAAAATTCAGGTGACACCTACCAACGTACGATGCAGCGGTGCTTGAAGGACCAGATTGGACGGAACATACACGCTTACATCGACGACATCGCGGTCATGACCCGGAAAGGATCCGACTTGATCAGCGACCTCACAGAAACCTTCGAGAATCTCCGACGGTACAAGATGATGTTAAATCTGCTGAAGTGCATCTTTGGCATGCCAAATCGAAAACTCCTTGGCTTCATTGTCTCTCATAGAGGCATTGAAGTGAACCCGGAAAAAATCAAGGCAATCCTGTGCATCAAAAGGCCAACTTGTCTCAAAGATGTGCAACGACTAACTAGTTGTGTTGCAGCAATTAGTAGGTTTGTCAGCCGTCTTGGCGAGAAGGCACTACCTTTATACAAACTGCTGAAGAAAACAGACAAGTTTGTCTGGGACGACGCAGTAGATACAACATTTTAGGGATTGAAGGAAATACTCGCCTCCCCACCTGTTCTAGCAGCTCCGGAAGAGTCAGAGCCTATGCTCCTTTACCTGGCAGCTTCCAACAAGGTCATCAGCCTCGTCATCATGGTCGAGCGAAAGGAAGAAGGTCTCGAATATGGATTCCAGAGGCCAGTCTATTACATTAGCGAGGTACCGACGGAATCCAAACAAAGATACCCTCACTTTCAGAAGCTAGCCTACGACATGTTCCTAGGTAGATGGAAGTTGAGACATGATGACCCAAAAGTATAGGGGATCGCAACAGTCTTCGAGGGAAGTAAAACCCAATTTATTGATTCGACACAAGGGGAGACAAAGAATACTTGTAAGCCTTAACAGCGGAGTTGTCAATTCAGTCGCACTGGAAACAGACTTGCTCGCAAGAGTTTATCGAGAGTAATAGTTTTATAGCAGTAGCAAGTGGTGAAATATCGCACCAGAGTAACAAAGACAGCAGTAGTGATTATAGTAAACAGCAGGATTAAAATACTGTAGGCACAGGGATGGATGAACGGGCGTTGCATGGATGAGAGAAACTCATGTAACATTCAAGGCAGGGCATTTGCAGATAATAATAAAATGGTATCCAAGTACTAATCAATCAATAGGCATGTGTTCCATATTTAGTCGTGCGTGCTCGCAATGAGAAACTTGCACAACATCTTTTGTCCTACCAGCCGATGGCAGCCGGGCCTCTAGGGAATCTACTGGAAATTAATGCACTCCTTTTAATAGAGCACCGGAGCAAAGCATTAACACTCCGTGAACACATGTGATCCTCATATCACCGCCATCCCCTTCGGTTGTCCCAATTTCTGTCACTTCGGGGCCTCGGGTTCCGGACAACAATACGTGTATACAACTTGCAGGTAAGATCATAAAGCAATGAATATCATAATGAATTGATAATATGTTCAGATCTGAGATCATGGCACTCGGGCCCTAGTGACAAGCATTAAGCATAACAAGTTGCAACAATATCATAAAAGTACCAATTACGGACACTAGGCACTATTCCCTAACAATCTTATGCTATTACATGACCAATCTCATCCAATCCCTATCATCCCCTTCAGCCTACAGCGGGGGAATTACTCACACATGGTTGGGGGAAACATGGCTGGTCGATGGAGAGGCGTCGGTGGTGATGATGGCGATGATATCCTCCAATTCCCCGTCCCGGCGGAGTGCCAGAACGGAGTTTCTGGTCCCGAGACGGAGTTTCGCGATGGTGGCGGCGTCATCGGTTGTCTTCTCGGCGATTTCTTCTAACCCCCCGTGCGTTTTTAGGTCGAAGGCGTTAAGTAGTCCAAAGGAGGGCGTCGGGGGCCAGCCGAGGCGGCCACACAGTATGGCGGCGCGCCCCCCTCCTCGGCCGCGCCGGCCTAGTGTGTGGGGGCCTCGGGCCCCCACCTGGCTTGCCCTTCTGGCTCCGTCAATCTTCTGGGAAAATAAGACCTTTCGCATAAATTCCGAGGATTTTCCTGAAAGTTGGATTTCTGCACAAAAACGAGACACCACTGAAAACAGCGTTAGTCCGTGTTAGTTGCATCCAAAATACACAAATTAGAGGCAAAACAATAGCAAAAGTGTTCGGGAAAGTAGATACGTTTTGGACGTATCAACTCCCCCAAGCTTAGCTTATTGCTTGTCCTCAAGCAATTCAGTTAACAACTGAGTGCGATAAAAGAACTTTCACGAACACATTTGTTCATATGATGTAAATATTCTCATGATATGGCAAGTACTTAAGAAATCCATAATAGGGTACATGCAAATAAAATCATCTAATAGCTATGTCAATCATGGAAAAGGTACCAACAAATTAATAATGAGCATCATGAATCATGTCTATCAGCAGGATTGCAATGTTCATAGAAGGATATGATAAAGTGGTATCTCGCTTGCCCATATTTGATCAGCAAAACATAAATGCTCAGGCACCTCTGAAGTTCATGAGAAGACTGGATGTAGAGGTTATCAAAGATAAAAGCATCAAAGTTATACCACAATTAATCACATTTTGGGACAAGCATATTATACTAAGAATGACAGTTGTGCTCTCAAGAAAGTGCTCAAAGAAAGGATGGAGACTCAATGTAAAAGTAAAAGATTGACCCTTCGCGAGAGGGAAGCAGTGGATTAACATGTGCTAGAGCTTTTCATTTGTAAAACAGGAATAAAATTATTTTGAGAGGTGTTTGTTGTTGTCAACGAATGATAGTGGGTACTCTAACTACCTCGTCAACCAGACTTTCAAGAGCGGCTCCCATGAAGGACGTTATCTCTACCAGCAAGGTAAATCATCCCTCTTCTCTTTTGTTTACACATATATTTTATTTTTATTATGGATGACACTCCCCCCAACCTTTGCTTACACAAGCCATGGCTAACCGAATCCTCGGGTGCCTTCCATCAATCACATACCATGGAGGAGTGTCTATTTGCAATTTAAGTTGCTTACTGATAAATCAGGGTAAAACATGTGAAGAGAATCATTAATGAAAGTTGATTAATTGGGGCTGGGAACCCCGTTGCCAGCTCTTTTTGCAAAATTATTGGATAAGCGGATGTGCCACTAGTCCATTATGAAAGTCTGTCAGGAGTAAACGACAAGATTGAAAGATAAACACCACATATTTCCTCATGAGCAATAAAACATTGACACAAATTGAGAAGCATTTTGAAGGTTTAAAGGTAGCACATGACAATTTACTTGGAATGGTTTGAAATGCCATGCATAGGTATTTATGGTGGACACTTTGGAATAACTTGGTTTTCAGGGGTTTGGAAGCACGAGCAGCGTTCCCGCCCAGTACAAGTGAAGGCTAGCAATAGACTGGGAAGCGACAATCAAGAGAGCAGTAACTGTCATAATCATGCTTGCGACAAAATAAATCAACGGAGGCATAAAAGTGATACAAGAACTCTGAGTTAAAGTAAATCATCGAGGCTTAATTGACTTTTTGTCCAGTCATATTGTTATCACCAGAATCTAACCGAGTCAGAGGTGGGCCGCAATCAAGATGGGCTTAAAGGAAGTGTACGTGGAGGATTACGTGAATCGGCCTGTTATACCAAGTTGGGTTTAATTGCCCTTGTATCTGTAAAATATTAGATCGCATCTTAGTTTAGAAAGTAGAATCTTACTCGTGCACGGTTTGGTGCACGCCCACATTAGAAAGTCCGCTGGACTATAAATATGTACCTAGGGTTTATGGAATAAACAACAACTCACGTTCAACCCCAAAACAAACCAATCTCGGCGCATCGCCAACTCCTTCGTCTCGAGGGTTTCTATCGGGTAAGCGACATGCTGCCTAGATCGCATCTTGCGATCTAGGCAGCACAAGCCCCACGTTGTTCATGCGTTGCTCGTACTCGAAGCGCTTTTGATGGCGAGCAACGTAGTTATCATTAGATGTGTTAGGGTTAGCATTGTTCTTCGTTTAAGCATGCTTACGTAGTGCAACCCTTGCATATCTAGCCGCCCTCACGCCTATCTCGGGTGTGGGGGCGGCACCCCGCTTGATCATTATTTAGTAGATCTGATCCGTTACGATTGCTCCTTGTTCTACAAGGATTAGTTTAATATCTGCAATAGTTAGGCCTTACAAAGGGGGAGGATCCAAAGTGGCACGTAGGGTGGCGTTCGCAAGTCCTAAACGGGATGTTCCGAGGATCAACTTCATGTTGGTTTTTAGGCCTTGTTTAGGATCGGCTTACGAGCACCGTGCGTGGCCGCGAGGCCCAACCTGGAGTAGGATGATCCGATTATGCGGTGAAAACCCTAAATCGTCGTAGATCTAATTAGCTCTATCTTGATCAAGCAGGACCACCAAGTATTCGTGCACCCCGTACGAATCATGGGTGGATCGGCTCTTTGAGCCGATTCATCGGGATAACCCGAGAGCCGATCGAGGCTCGTATTTAACGTTTACATGTATGCCCTGCGAGAGACTAAGCGAGGCATCCCCATCACCTTCCCGGCCAGGTATAGGTCGGGTGGCACGCCCTTGCACTTCGCATCGCCGCGTGTGACCGGAAGAGCATTGCGGGCCGTCGCTCGGAGGGGTCTCAGCTCAGCCGCAGCTCTAGGCTCTTCCCGGCTCTACGGTGTTGACAAGGCCGCTGCCCGCCGGTGGGTTTTGGCAGTCAACACATTCCGGCACGCCCGGTGGGACAATCATCTACATCAACCACATCGCCATCTACATCCGAGATGGCGGACGGCACGCCGGCCACCTACGAGGAGCTGCCCGACGAGCTCAAGAAGCAATACAACGAGATCAAGGCCACCCTCGAAGCCGACCTCATCGGCTCTTTTCGCAGAACCCGTTCCCATGGCATCGGATGGAAGGGATTCTCACCGCAAGGTGCTCTCGATGGGATAGACCTCTCCGCCCCGTCGGAGGAACGCACCGGGGACCGGCGGGGAGATCAACTACTTGGTGGCTCACTCGCTACATCGCCACTCCGAAAACTTCGTCAACGTGTTGGAGCGTGTCGCTGCCGCACGTAATCCGAGAGATCATGAGCCACCGGTACTCGCCGTCGGGACCAGCTCTCGGGACTCATCAAGGAGAGTTGCCATTCCGGGTCCCGTCCACCGCTGCCATATGCGTTGGCAGCACTGCCGAAGTGCCGACTACACCGGCATTCCTCGTCTACAAGATTGGTGGTGACCCTAGTGACTACCCGTTCTTAATGGAGGCGCCTAAGGAGATCCCTCAAGGATACGCGTGCACGTATGTGCCAGATTGTGGTGACTGGGCACTCACAAACCAGGCCACAACATCGGGGACTCCGGCGAAGACAGGAGGAACGTCAGCAACAGAGCTTGAGAAGCAGACGTGGCTAACTAAGTACGCCACACCGACGAAACTCCCGAGCCCAGCTCCTGCAGTTGGCTCAGAGCTGGAAAAGCAAACATGGCTGGCTAAGTACGCCACCCCGGCGAATCTTCGCAGTACAACTCCTAAAGCCGGCACGGCGGATCGGATCGGTACCATACGAGAGACCAGTTCGGCATGGTGCCGAAAAGAAGGGCGATCGGCTATTCCAAGCCGTACCCCGACGATTACGAGATGATCCCGCTGCCACCTAAATATCGGCTCCTCGACTTTTCCAAATTCAGTGGATCAGATGGCTCCAGCTCCATCGAGCACGTCGGCCGATATTTGGCTCAACTAGGACCGGCTTCGGTGTCGGATCAGCTACGCGTGAGGCTCTTTTCACGGTCCCTCACGGGATCGGCTTTTGGATGGTACACCTCTTTGCCACCAAACTCCATCCAGTCTTGGAAGCAATTGGAAGAACAAGTTCCATATGCAATACCATTCAGAAGCTTCCGAGTCCGGCATTGCCGATCTAGCACAACTACGTCGAAGCGCGGGGAAACGGTGACGAGTACATCCAGCGCTTCGGGAATCTTAGGAACCGATGTTATTCGGTTCGTATAACCGAAAAGGAAGCGATCGAGTTGGCGGTAGCCGGCCTTGCAACACAGCTCAAGGACATGGCCTCCCAAGCAGATTATCCCTCGGCGGCGCACATGGTTCGAAACTATCGGCATATGAACAAGCGCCACCCGGACCTGTACCAAGACAAGTTCAAGCGTGCGAGTAGTCATGGTCGATACGAGGAGGAAGATGAAGTGCCTGCGGGAGACCAAGAAATAGCAGTGGCTGAGTGGACTCGGGGAGGAACCCCGTGTCCTGCAAGTGGGTAAAGCCACCGGGGCCGCCCGAGGATTTGATTTCGACGTGACCAAGACCGAGCAAATCTTCGACCTCCTGCTCAAGGAGAAACGAGTTGACGATTCCTGAAGGTCTCAAGTTCCCCACGGCGAAAGAGCTAAACGGAAAGCCGTACCGCAAATTCCACAACTCGCTTTCCCATGCCACCAACGACTGCCGGGTGTGGCGTCGGCACATCCAAGCGGCGATAGAGAAGGGGCGGCTAATTTTCAACCGATGACGCCATGAAGGTCGACACCCAACCCTTCCCCGCCGTTAACATGGTGGAAGTAACCTACACCGAGGGTTGCCAGCCTGGGTCCCTCGTTCAGCATCAACATGGTAGGACACGGGAACCACTCGGCAAAGATGGAGATGAGGGCAGCTCGCTCTCATAGCAAGGATACGAGAGGAGGCCGCTCCACGCGATCGGCTCCGTCATGATGGCAAGCGCTATGTCACAGAGGGAGAGGTGAAGAATATAAGATATCAGCGACCCCTCTCTGATCACCTCCTCAACAAATATGTGAGTCAGTATGACCAACGCCGACGGCCCAATTGTGATGATAGAGGAGATCGTCTGGCTAGAGAAGCCAGAAGATATCGTCGGCAGGATCGCGATGAGGAGGAGCACGAGCGCTGTGCCACGGAAACATCAAGGGAGCAAGATGACAACGCCAGACATCGGGACTCGCCCCTTCTTCGGACACTCGCTGGGATTCGGGAATGAGCCGATTGCCCACAATCGGCAATTGCCCAGAATGCAACAAGAAGAAGAAGGAGGCAGCCAACGTGTCCGTGTTCGAGCGCCTAGGGCCTCTCCCGCCACAAAGCAAACGCGGCTGAGTCACCTCGTTGGGCAGATCTTGAGGATTCGGAAGACGAGGGAGAAGTAGAAGAAGATAGGTACCACCGGCCAAGGTGGTGCCCGTTACGGACTCAGCCGTTCCCAAAAGCGCGGGGTTCGGCGTTTGCGCGGCCTGGAGGAAGCCGAAAGGTTATACCTACATACGCTAAGGAAGGCACGACCCGATCCGGCTGCAAAAGTTCAGCGAACCCTGGATGAAGAGGGTCGTCCACGGAAAATGGAGTGGCGCCCCAAACGGAGGAAAGCCGATGATGAGACATCGGCTGGCACAAACATGGTACTCGTCTTGCCGACGAGCTTAGTGCTCCACGACTCTACGGTGCACTCAAGGTGGATGACGACAAGCGCATCAAGTCGAGAGGTTGGGTTGGTTTTATCCAGCCTAACCGAATAGCAAGATTAAACCAATGAGCAAACCGAGCGAGGCTGATCCTTGTGATCGGCCCCAAAAATTTATGAAGGGAACTTACAAAACCTTCAACGAGCAAGCAACGTGGAGGCCGATTCCAGCAATCGGCCAAAATTATCCTCACCCACCATTCTCGCTCGGGTTCAACATGTTATCCAACGGAGCCGATACCATCAATTCTCTTGACGGAATCGGCTCTGGGGGCACCCGAGTATATGAAAATACGAGGATATGCAACGGAAGCATCTCATCTTCTGGTGATGGGTATTGGAATATGGGGGCCGATGCACAGGTCGGCCGTATATAAAAAAAAAATGGAATTATGCAATGTTTATCGAGTCTCCACCAGATCTAAACCAACGGTGGTGCCTTTTGTTGCCTCGAGGGAGTAAAACAATGGAAACTTCTCCAGCTGCTTCGAGCCGATCCGGTTTCCTGAACCTTTTTGTCAAGGATTTCCAATCTTTGGGGCTAGTTCAGCTGAAACGGAAGATTATCGACTGCTCGGAGGAAGAAAGAGGATCGGTCCGTGGCGCATTCTCTCTCGACATTCTCGCCTCGAGTGAGGCTCGGGGGGCAGCAGGCTCGAGTGAGGCTCGGGGGGCAGCAGGCCTAGTGGATACTCTGTTAAAGAACCGATGGGGATACCATCGGCTGATCCTTCATTGCAACCTTCTTCACAATGATGGGTACCGAAAAGGATTATTGGGTTTGGTAGGAAAAGTTCGAAGGTTTTCCGAAGATCCCGCATTTTCCACCAGATTTAGAAAATCATCAGCCGAAGAAGAGAAGGGTGAATTTCAAAGGACCGATGCGGTGCGATCGGCTCATTACGCATTGGCAAAAGGGACGAATCGGCAAGGTCGGTAGGAGAGAGAATCGGCTCAATTAAACTCGAAGGAATCGGCAAAATCAAAATTGGGGAAAAGTTCTTCATTGATTAAGATGAGATTTCTTACATAAAGAGCTAATTGCTCTCAAAAGGGAAATACTAGGGGATCCATTGCCCCATCTGCTACTACTGGCCCTATTCTAGAGGTCCTATCTATGGGCCATCACTACCCTCGTCGTCGCCGTCGTCGCTACTATCGGCGCTGCTCCCGGCGGGCTCGTCGTCGCTCCAATGGCCGCCGACCGGGCCCTCGTTGTCTTCATCTTCTTCGTCAGCGTCGTCCTCGTCGCTGTCGAAGTCGCTAAGATTGCCCGGCCAAGGGCAGAACCTCTTGGCCGGCGGCTCGTCGGAGGAGCTCTCGTCGTCGTCCTCCTCCTCCTCTTCCTGCTCCTCCTCCTCCCCGGAAGAGGTGAAGTCGCAGGAGAAGCTGTCGTCGTCACTCTTCTCCTCCGTTTCCCCAACGGCGAGGAAGCGGAGGTCGCTCTCCCCGTCCGTCAAGGACTGGTCGTCCTCGGACCGGATGGAGAAGTCGTGGTCCGACTCCCCCCGGCCGCAATGGCGCGGCGGGTGTTGGCCGCGTGGGCCGCCGCCGCGTTGTACTCCGGCGTCGGCTCACGGGACGTGGAGGATTGGCTGGCAAGATCCGATGGGGCAGAGGAGGAAGAAGACATGGTGGCTGGGAGGGCTTTTGGAGTACTGATGCGAAGGAGATACAGAGGGGAACTGTTCAGGGCGGTTAAATCGAAGGAGGATATAGTGGAAATTCAATGCCACAGCAGTTTCCGAGGAAGTGGTGCCTAAAAAAGGTGAAAACTGCCAGGTCACGCGGAGAAGTTGAGAAGGCAAGGCATCATCATAAGGGATACTGCGACGGTTCTGCCACGACATGACCCGACGAAGGAAAGCAGAGTGATTTTGGAATTACCAATTCCAAAACCAGGGGGGCATGTGTTATCACCAGAATTTAACCGAGTCAGAGGTGGGCCGCAATCAAGATGGGCTTAAAGGAAGTGTACGTGGAGGATTACGTGAATCGGCCTGTTATACCAAGTTGGGTTTAATTGCCCTTGTATCTGTAAAATATTAGATCGCATCTTAGTTTAGAAAGTAGAATCTTACTCGTGCACGGTTTGGTGCACGCCCACATTAGAAAGTCCGCTGGACTATAAATATGTACCTAGGGTTTATGGAATAAACAACAACTCACGTTCAACCCCAAAACAAACCAATCTCGGCGCATCGCCAACTCCTTCGTCTCGAGGGTTTCTATCGGGTAGCGACATGCTGCCTAGATCGCATCTTGCGATCTAGGCAGCACAAGCCCCACGTTGTTCATGCGTTGCTCGTATCGAAGCGCTTTTGATGGCGAGCAACGTAGTTATCATTAGATGTGTTAGGGTTAGCATTGTTCTTCGTTTAAGCATGCTTACGTAGTGCAACCCTTGCATATCTAGCCGCCCTCACGCCTATCTCGGGTGTGGGGGCGGCACCCCGCTTGATCATTATTTAGTAGATCTGATCCGTTACGATTGCTCCTTGTTCTACAAGGATTAGTTTAATATCCGCAATAGTTAGGCCTTACAAAGGGGGGAGGATCCGAGTGGCACGTAGGGTGGCGTTCGCAAGTCCTAAACAGGATGTTCCGAGGATCAACTTCATGTTGGTTTTTAGGCCTTGTTTAGGATCGGCTTACGAGCACCGTGCGTGGCCGCGAGGCCCAACTCCGGAGTAGGATGATCCGATTATGCGGTGAAAACCCTAAATCGTCGTAGATCTAATTAGCTCTATCTTGATCAAGCGGGACCACCAAGTATTCGTGCACCCCGTACGAATCATGGGTGGATCGGCTCTTTGAGCCGATTCACGGAGATAACCCGAGAGCCGATCGAGGCTCGTATTTAACGTTTACATGTATGCCTGCGGAGAGACTAAGCGAGGCATCCCCATCACCTTCCCGGCCGGGTATAGGTCAGGTGGCACGCCCTTGCACTTCGCATCGCCGCGTGTGACCGGAAGAGCATTGCGGGCCGTCGCTCGGAGGGGTCTCGGCCCAGCCGCAGCTCTAGGCTCTTCCCGGCTCTACGGTGTTGACAAGGCCGCCGCCCGCCGGTGGGTTTTGGCAGTCAACA
>NC_061514.1:183674705-183733588 GCF_022539505.1 Lolium rigidum
AATAGTCCCCGATGGCGAGGCGTGGCTGCCGGTGAAAGCCGGCCCTGATTTCGGTCATGGTGGACGATGGAGGCACCTGTTCGTCGCTACCTTGTTGAAGGCATTATCTCTGCAGTCTACGTTTTCTTCTCGCGGACTGCTCCAAGGGAAACCCCAGACGCGGGTCTCCCGGATCGGACGATGGCGGCTCGTAGCGTCGTTCTACCTATTGGGGGCATCGTTTTTGGAGCAGACAACGGATGGTGGTGGTGCTGAGGTGGAGCGGTGTGTTTATGCTGTGTCGGCGTCGTCGAGTCTCGGCAGCATGGTGCAGTGGTGTCTCGGAGACGAACGCAGTGTGATGGACGCGCGCAGGATGGTGGTGTCGTCTGGCGCCATGGCGGCATCGATGGCAGGCTGGCAAGGTCAATACGATGATCTCACTTGGAGATGGGTTCGAGGAAGACACTGGTAGCGAATTCTGCGGTGTGTGCAATGGCGTGCGCTGAGGATCTGCTTGACTGGTTGTGCTTTTCACACGCCAATGGGCGGCTTGGGAAAGCACTCGGTTTTAGATGATGTGTGTTGGTGTATTGCCAGGGTAATGGCCCTGTTCATGGTCGCCCTTTTCATCACGTTTGTAGGTATAGTGAGTTGTCGCTGGAAAGGTGGCTTCGAGTTGATATTTATATCTTTCTTGTAAAGCTTTGTGGATAATCTAATAAAGAAAAGATATGTGCATCTTTTGGATGCAGAGGTTGGGGCTATGCTCCCATTTCGAATTATTTTTTTATTGGGGATCGGTTAGACGCGGCTACAGTTGAGGAGAAAATAAAATCCTTCTAACGGATTTTAATGGATCGGTTAGGAATGCTCGAACATCATCTGACTTTTGCCCATATATATTCGCTTAAATTTGCCTCTCCTGTGGCGTGTGTGTGATATGTATGTAATCTCACAGGAGACGAGGCCTTGATCCAAACCCTTCAACACAGCGAGAAGGCCAACGGCTCTACCCCAATGGTTCACATTGATGACCTTTGTCGTGCGGAAATATTCGTGGCTGAGGAGGAGTCAGCCTCTGGACGCTACATCTGTTGCAGCCTCAACACCACTGTGCTGCAGCTTGCCGGCTTCCTGGCAGCTAATTACCCACAGTATAACGTCAAGATCGATCGGTAAGTACCTAGGAACACTTCGTTCGTTCCTTCGTTCCTGTGCGAATGAATGAACGCATGCACGGCACCTGATTAACTCCTCGAAATAAACTTTTGTTCCGCTTTATAAATAAAATCATAACCCGAACCGATACAAGGTGAAGAGAAAAATCTCTTACAAAGCAGATCAAAGATAGAACAAGAAAGAAACATAGAAAAACCTGAACTTGCCACCGGAGACATTGGCACGAGACCAAGTTGGCACCTGATTAACAATCCTTGTTCATTTCTTTGCAGCGTCGGCGATATTGGTGATGATCAGAAGCCACCGAGAGTCTCCGTTTCATCGGCAAAGCTCATCAGGGAAGGATTCGAGTACAACTACAAGACCCTGGAGGAGATATACAGTGACGTCGTCGACTACGCTAGGGTCATGGGGATCCTGCAAGCATGATCACCGTATAGAAAGATATATGTGTATGAGGTTTAATGTCATGTTGGTGATACCGTTCCACCGTCTCTATTTGTTTCAAAATTACTCCATCCGTTCCAAAATGTAATGCGTATAAGGATTAACTGAAAGTCAACGTTTTTTAAGTTTGATCAAGTTTATACACAAAAATATGAATATTTACAATACTGATCGGCATCAATAAATTTACCATAATTTTTATTTTCTTAATATGTCCATTCAATATTGTAGATGTAAATATCTTTTCCTAAATATTTGGTCAAAGTTAGTAAAGTTTAACTTGTAGAGATTCGTAGTATAGAAAACAAATTTTTTCCTACCGCAAGAACGAATAACAAGCCAAGATCTAATCTAGTAAATGGTAGCAACAAGGTGAACATCAACATACCCTCGAAGATCGCTAAGCGTTAACGAGATAAATCTCGTGGTGGATGTAGTCGATCACTTGTCGCTTTCAGAAGTGCGTAGAAGATCTTGACTATGCCACAATCGGGTAGCACCTCCGCACTCGGTCACACGTACGATGTTGATGACGACATCCTTCTCCCCGCGGATGTAGTAGATTCTCCTCAGAATACCGCCAGCACGACGGCGTGGTGATGGTGGTGGTGGAGATTTCCGGCAGGGCTTCGCCGTAAGCGCACCGCGGGAGAAATAGGAGGAGGGAGTAGCTAGGGTTTGGAAGAGAGGGGGGCTTGGGGCGCCGGCCTGGAAGCCCCTTGGTGGTGCGGCCAACTTGTGGGTCCAGCCCCTCCCCTCTCCTCCCCTTTAAATAGGTGGAAACCCCCTAGGGTTTGCCCCAAAACCACTTTGAAGTCCAACTCCAAACTTACCAAATTGAGAAACCTAGAGGGAGAGGGATTTCTCCCTTTCCTTCTTTCTTGGCCAGCCAAGTAGGTGGAGTCCACCGTGGACTAGTTGCGGTCAGAAACCCACCGGCGAGCAGCGACGGGCAACACAGTAGAGCCGGGAGGCTTCCAAGACTGCGGCTGGCCCTGGTCCCTCGAGCGACGGCCCGCAAAGACTCGGCACGCACGTCCGATGCTGGTGCAAGGGCGTGCCACCTGACCTATACCTGATCAGGAAGGTGATGGATTTACTTCGCTTAGTTTCCTGCATGGCATACACGTAAACATTAAATACTTGCCTCGATCGGCTCTCAGGTTGTCATGTGAATCGGCTCAAGGAGCCGATTCACCCATGATCCGTATGAGGTATACGATCACATGGTGGTCCTGCTTGATCAGAATAAAGCTAAAACGACCTACAACGATTTAGGGTTTTCACCACATAATCGGAACATCCTACACGTGATTGAGCCTGGCAGCCACGCACGGTGATAATAAACCGACCCTAGATAAGGCCTAAAAACCAACACGAGGTTGATCCCCGGAACATCTCATCTAGGGTTAGCAAACTACACCCTACGTGCTACTGGATCCTTCAACCCGTTTGCAAGGCTTAACTATGCAGATATTAAACTAATCCTTGAAGAACAAGGAGCAATCATAACGGATCGGATATGCTAAACAAAGATCAAGCGGGGTGCCGCCCTTACACCTAAGATAGGCGTAAGGGCGGCTAGACGTCTAAGGGTTGCATGGACGAAAGCATGTAACACGACGGAACAATGCTAACCCTAACACATCTATGATAACTACGTTGCTCGCCATCAACAAGGCTTCAAGCACGAGCAACGCATGAACAACGAATAAACGTTACTGCCTAGATCGCGAGATGCGATCTAGGCAGCATGATGCTTACCCGGAAGAAACCCTCGAAACAAGGGGCTGGCGATGCGCCTAGATTGGTTTGTGATGAACGTGATTGTTGTTTAGTCCATAAACCCTAGATACATATTTATAGTCCGTAGACTTTCTAACGTGGGAATAATCCCAACCGTGCATGAGCCAAACTCTATCTAACCGACACGTATCCTACTATAGTTACAGATACACGGACAAACTAGCCCAAACTTTGTATACAAGGCCGATTCATGTATTTCTTCCAGGTATATTCTTCAAGCCCATCTTAATCGCGGCCCACCTCTGATCCGGTCAAATTCTGGTGATAACACATGCCCCCTGGTTTTGGAAATGACAATTCCAAAATCACTCTGTTTTTCCCTTTCTTCGTCGTGTCAAATCAGGGCAGAACAGAACCGCCACGGTATCCCTTCATCATGATACCTTGCCTTCTCAACTTCTCCGTATGATTTGACGGTTTTGGCACCACATCCTCGGGAACCGCTGCAGCATTGAATCATCTCCACTATATCGCCTCTATTTTAACCGCATCCCGCAGTTTCACCTCTTCATCCCCTTCGCATTAGCACTCCAAAAGCCCTCCTCTGCCACCATGTCTTCTTCCTCCTCCGCCTCATCGGGTCTTTCCTCCCAGTCCTCCCCCTCCCGCGAGCCGACGCCGGAGTGGGACCCGGAGGAGGCCCACGAGGCCAACATTCGCCGCGCCATAGAAGACGGGGACGAGTCCAGTCACGACTTCTCCGTCTGGTCTGAGGACGACAAGTCCTCGACCGACGGGGAAAGTGACCTCCGCTTCCTTGCCGACGGCGAAACGGAGGAGGAGAGCGATGACGATCGCTTCTCCTGGGACGACTTCACCTCCTTCGAGGAGGAGGAGGAGGACGACACCTCCTCCGATGAGCCGCCGGCCAAGCGCTTCTGCCCCTGGCCGGGGAACCTCAGCGACTTCGACAGCGACGACGACGCTGACGAGGAGGACGAGGACAACGAGGGCCCTGCCGGCGGCCGCGGCAGCAGCGACGACGAGCCAGCCGGGAGTAGCGCCGACAGCGGCGACGACGGCGACGACGAGGGCAGCGACGGCCCCTAGATAGGACCCTTAGCATAGGATCAGTAGTAGTAGATGGGGCAATGTATCCCCCGGTACTTCCTTTTGAGAGCAATCAGCTTTTTATGTAAGGAATCCGACTATTAATGAAAAATTCCCTTTAACTTGATTTTGCCGATTTCCTTTATGCTAATTTAGCCGATTTCCCCCCATACTGACTTTGCCGATTGTCAACTTGGTCGATGCTCAATGAGCCGATGGCAACGCATCGGCCCCTCACAATCTATCCTTCATCTCTTCGACTGATGACTTTGAGATCTGGTGGACAATGTGGAAGATCCATGCCTTCAGGAGAGCCCTAGGACCGTTGCTGAAACAATTTGACGCTGAAGCTGATACTTCCGTAGAACAGGTACCACTTGCTCGCAGATTTCCTTGCGATAGTTTCCAGTGATGTTTTATAACCCTGCTCTGTTTCTTTGCAGCAACAAGATGGCCCAGAGCCTGTCAATGATGATGGATCCCCCTTCAAGTTCCTCCCACCAGCTCCAGTGGTCCTCATCTGCAAGAACTCACCACCTTTTAAAAAGGTTGTGATGCAGAGCCAGCTGATTCCCATAAAATCGGCTCCCAAGAGTAAAGACTCTTCAGGGTCAGCTGCCCCCCGAGCCTCAGTCAGGGCGAGAACAGCAGCGAGAAAAGTAGCTGCCAGGAAAACTTTGAAGGGAAAAAACCCTGCACCAGCTCCAGAAGCTTATATGTAGGTTGTTCTATACCCCATCTCGTTCCACTCATCCTTCTAGGCTTTTATAGCATGTCAGTGCCCATTAATCCTGCTCTTGCAGACCTCTACTGAAGACAACACCAGCGAGGAGACGCAGTCCAGCCGACGAGGCTCAAGCTCGGGCACCTCTGAGGACACTACCACGCAAAAACAGCCAGATGTGCCACCATCGGCTCCCAAGAAAAGGTCAGCCCCTGAACCTGCTGCCTTTCGAGCTCCCATCAAAATAGGGCAAGGAAGCTTACGCACCAAGAGTCAATGTACCAAGAGGGCTCGGAAGGATCAGCGAACCCCTTCCTCGAACCAAGAAGCTTCAAATGTAACAGCTCTCCAACTCCTCCTAGCTTAGTTCTTGTGCTTTGCTGCCCAGATCGGCTCACCATCCTTTTTTGCAGACTGATGAAACTTCCAGTGGGGATGTCGAGGAAGTTCTGATGCCCTCCACAACTCTGGCGGTAACAACCTCCACAGGTGACATCGACCAAGTTGCCACCTTGGCCAAACCCCAGGCAGAGACGCCACAACCGATTGCTTCGTCATCGGCTGTTCCCATGGTCATAGGAGAGGTATGCTCCCTTTGTTGGGCTTGCCCTTACCCTGATCTGCAGACTTATGCTGCTTTTGTTGTTTGCCAGGGCTGTGATCTCTCAGGCTTGCTGTCGTTCGACCCTGAATCCATCGAGCCGGACCACTCCGCAGCACATGATGAACCGAGCCCCGGCGTCATCGCTGACCAACTCCAATGCCTCAAAGCTCTGCTTTCTTCACCCATCGAGATATTAGTCGAAAACCCTGAGGAGGTGAAGAACACTCTTGAAGAAATCCAGCCTCACGTCCCAGTGACGCTGCAGTTGAAGCTCTGGCCAGTCGGCAAGGATGATGACGACAAGGCCGAGATCGCAGAGGTGGATCACGTCCGTGCTGGTGTATTCCACGCCTTAGAAACTTTCCTTCAGCAGGGCCTGCGCTTGTGGCAGTTCGTGCTTGTAATTCTAAAGTCGATGGCTGTGCATCGGCTTTTTATACTCTGAAGTCGATGCCTGTGCATCGGCTGTGACTTGCATACTGTCGTCTTCGCATCTTTTCTCAAGTCGATGTCTATGCATCGGCTGTGATTTCGCATTTTTTTTACTGGACGATTTTTTTATCGGCCCCCAATAATTCACTGCACATGTATCGCACATGTTCATCTGATTAGGTGCCCCCCGAGCCGAATATGTCAGGTAACTGCAGATATCGGCTCTGTAGTTAGCCAAAGCACTGTATTTGGACATCGGCTCCGTCATGATCAATGTTGACTTCTTCCAGCTCGTCAGCCGACGTAAACCTGTATCCCCGCTTTCCGCCGCCCGTTAGATCGACGTTGAACACGGGCAGAACGTATGGTGAGGATAATTTTGGCCGATTGCTGGAATCGGCCTCCATGTTGATTGAACTGCTCCATGAAGGTTTACATCTTGGTCTTGCTTCAGTATAACTACGTGACACGCTTGAGACGAGAGTATCCCTTTTTATTTCTTGGGGCCGATCACGAGGATCGGCCTTGCCATGTTCGTCCACAGGTTTTGCTCTTGTTACACGGACAGGCCGGTGGATAAGACCATCCTCACCCCGTTTTTCGTCACGTCGATGCGCTCGTAGTCGTCCAAAGTGATGCCTGAGAGTGGCTCTTGGCCTGCCGCCTCCCAAACGTTCATGCCAGCCGTTGAAATCTCGGCTGAGTCATCTGCGTGGACGACCTCTACTTCGTCTCCATCCCACGGTGTTAAACATTGGTGCATCGTAGATGGAATGCAACAGTTGGCGTGGATCCAATCTCTCCCTAGCAGGACAGCATAGGTGCTCTTGCTGTCGACAACAAAGAACGTCGTAGGGATGGTTTTTCTTCCTACTGTCAGATCCACGTTCAGAACACCTTGTGCTTCAGATGCTTGGCCGTTGAAATCGCTCAGTGTAACGTTGGTCTTGATCAGATCCGAGCTAGAGCGTCCCAACCGACGTAGCATGGAGTATGGCATAATGTTGACTGCCGCTCCGGTGTCCACCAGCATCTTGTTGACAGGCTGCCCATTGATATAACCTCGTAGGTACAGGGCCTTCAGGTGTCTGTAGCTTCTTTCTTGTGGCTTCTCAAAGATAAATGGCCGTGGGCCGCAGTCAAGTTGTGCCACAGGTGCTTCGTCTAATCCTGGAGCACTAAACTCCGCTGGAAGGATGAACACCATGTTTGTGCCAGCCGATGTCTCATCATCGGCTTTCCTTTGTTTGGGGCGCCACTCTTTCTTTTGTGGCCGACCTTCTTCATCCAGAGTTCGCTCAATTTTCGCGGCCAGATCAGGCCGCGCCTTCCTTAACGTGTGCAGGTATAACCTTTCAGCTTCCTCCAAACCACGTAGCCGCTGAACCCTACGCTTTTGGGAACGGCTGAGTCCATCAGGGCACCACCTTGGCCGGTGGTACTTATCTTCTTCTTCTTCATCGTCGTCTTCTAGCTCCTCGAGATCTTCCACCCGAGAGGACTCGGCGTACTTGTTCCGAGATGGGAGCGGCCCTAGACGTTTGAATACTGACACGGCTCCTGCGCCCTTCTTCTTCTCTCTACATTCTGGGCAGTTGCCGATTGTAGGCAATCGGCTCATTCCTGAATCCCAGCAGTGTCTGAAGAAGGGACAGTCCCAGTGCCTATCCACGTCGTCTTGTTCTCTTGATTTCTCCTTGACATGGCGCTCATATCTCTCCTTGTTGCGATCATGCCGGCGGTCTCTCCTGGCGTCTCTGCTAGCCAGACGATCTCTTTCGTCATCGTCGTCATATCGCCGGCGTTGGTCGTATTGACTCACGTATTTGTTGAGGAGGTGATCAGAGAGAGGTCGTTGATATCGCACATTCTTCACTTCTCCCTCTGTGACGTAGCGCTTGCCATCGTGCCGGAGCCGATCGCGTGGGTCGGCTTCCTCTTTGTCCTTGCTATGAGAGCAGCTGCCCTCGTCTCTATCCTTCCCAGAGTGGTGCCCAGGTCCTACCATGTTGATGCTGAATGAGAGACCTGGCTGGCACCTCCCAGGGTGAGTGCACTCCACCATGTTAACGGCGGGGAAGGGGTGCGTGTCGACTTTCATGGCGTGCGGCTAAAATTAGCCGCCCTTGTTCTATCGCCATTTGGATCTGCTGACGCCACACCCTGCAGTCGTTGGTAGTATGGGTGAACGTGTTATGCCACTTGCAGTATGGCTTTCCGTTCAGCTCCTGTGCCGTGGGGATTTTATGGCCTTCGGGTAACTTTAGCTGCTTCTCCTTCAGTAAGAGGTCGAAAATTTGCTCAGCTTTGGTCACGTCGAATTCAAACCCTCTTGGGGGACCTTGTGGCTTAACCCACTTGCAGGACACGGGGCTTGCCCCCCCGAGTCCATTCAGCCACTGCTACCTCCTGATCTCCCACAGAGCCTTCATCTTCATCTGCCTCAACCGGGACCACTTGCACGCTTGAATTTATCCTGGTATACCTGCGGGTGGCGCTGTTCATATAATGACAGCTTCACGTACCATATGCGCCGGTGAAGGGTAGTACGCTTGGGAGGCCACGTCCTTGATCGGTGATGCAAGACCCACCACCGCCAACTCGGCTCGCTTCTTTTTCAGTCACACGAGCCGAATAGCATCGGTTCCTAACGGTCTGAAGCGGCTGGATGTATTCGACACTGTTTCTCCACGCTTCTGTCGTACTTGTGCTAGATCGGCAATGCCAGCCTCGGAAGCCTCTGAATGATACTGCATGTGGAAATGTTCTTCCAATTGCTTCCAAGTCCGGATCGAGTCTGGTGGCAGCGAGGTGTACCACCCGAAAGCCGATCCTGTGAGGGACTGTGCGAAGAACCTCACACGTAGTTCATCTGATGCTGCGATCGTGCCCAGCTGCGCCAAATATCGGCTCACATGCTCGATTGAGCTGGAGCCATCCGACCCACTAAACTTGGAGAATTCGGGGAGCCGATATTTGGGTGGTAGTGGGATCAAATCGTACTCGTTGGGGTACGGCTTGGAATAGCCGATTGCCCTCCTTTTCGGCACCATGCCGAACTGGTCTCTCAAGATTGTACTGATCTGATCCGCGGTGATGGCTGCAGGAGTCGAACTCTGAAGATTCGCTGGAGTGGCATACTTAGCCAGCCACGCTTGCTTCTCAAGCTCTGAGCCAACTGCAGGAGTTGAGCTCTGGATTTTCGTCGGAGTGGCATACTTAGCTAGCCACGTCTGCTTCTCAAGATCTGTTCCGGAAGTTCCTCCTGCTGTTCTAGAAGTCCCTGTTGTTGCAGTTTGGTTCGTGAGCATCCAGTTATTGCAGTCTGGCACGTATGTGCACGTGTATCCGTGAGGGATCTCCTTAGGCGCCTCATACAAGAACTGGTAATCACTAGGGTCACCACCGATCTTGTAGACGAAAGACGTATGCCGGTGAACTCGGCACTTCTGGTGCTACCAACGCGAACGGCAGCGACGGTCGGGACTGGAGTGGTGTCTCTCCTTGGTGAGTCCCCAGAGCTGGTCCTGACGGAGAATACTGATGGCTTGTGATTTCCTGGATCACCCGAAGGGCGACACGCTCCAAAGTGTTCACCAGGCTCTCAGAATGGCGGTGCAGCGAATGAGCTACCATGAAATTAATCTCCGACGCGAGACCTGGTGCGTTCTTCGAAGGGGTAGACAGGTCCACTCCATCGAGCGCGCCTTCAGGTGAGAACCCTTTCCACCTGATGCCGTGTGAGCGGGTTCTCTGGAAAGAGCCGATGAGGTCGGCTTCGAGGATAGCTTTGACCTCGTCGTACTTCTTCTTGAGCTCCTTAGTCAGATCTTCCTACGTGACCGGAGTACCTTCCGCCATCTCAGATATAGATGGCGATGCAGTTGATGTCGAAGATTGTCCCACCGGGCGTGCCAGAATGTGTTGCGGTCAGAAACCCACCGGCGAGCAGCGACGGGCAACACAGTAGAGCCGGGAGGCTTCCAAGACTGCGGCTGGCCCTGGTCCCTCGAGCGACGGCCCGCAAAGACTCGGCACGCACGTCCGATGCTGGTGCAAGGGCGTACCACCTGACCTATACCTGATCAGGAAGGTGATGGATTTGCTTCGCTTAGTTTCCTGCATGGCATACACGTAAACATTAAATACGAGCCTCGATCGGCTCTCAGGTTGTCCTGTGAATCGGCTCAAGGAGCCGATTCACCCATGATCCGTATGAGGTATACGATCACATGGTGGTCCTGCTTGATCAGAATAAAGCTAAAACGACCTACAACGATTTAGGGTTTTCACCACATAATCGGAACATCCTACACGTGATTGAGCCTGGCAGCCACGCACGGTGATAATAAACCGACCCTAGATAAGGCCTAAAAACCAACACGAGGTTGATCCCCGGAACATCTCATCTAGGGTTAGCAAACTACACCCTACGTGCTACTGGATCCTTCAACCCGTTTGCAAGGCCTAACTATGCAGATATTAAACTAATCCTTGAAGAACAAGGAGCAATCATAACGGATCGGATCTACTAAACAAAGATCAAGCGGGGTGCCGCCCTTACACCTAAGATAGGCGTAAGGGCGGCTAGACGTCTAAGGGTTGCATGGACGAAAGCATGTAACACGACGGAACAATGCTAACCCTAACACATCTATGATAACTACGTTGCTCGCCATCAACAAGGCTTCGGCACGAGCAACGCATGAACAACGAATAACGTTCTCGCCTAGATCGCAAGATGCGATCTAGGCAGCATGATGCTTACCCGGAAGAAACCCTCGAAACAAGGGGCTGGCGATGCGCCTAGATTGGTTTGTGATGAACATGATTGTTGTTTATTCCATAAACCCTAGATACAAATTTATAGTCCGTAGACTTTCTAACGTGGGAATAATCCCAACCGTGCACGAGCCAAACTCTATCTAACCGACACGTATCCTACTATAGTTACAGATACACGGACAAACTAGCCCAAACTTTGTATACAAGGCCGATTCATGTATTTCTTCCAGGTATATTCTTCAAGCCCATCTTAATCGCGGCCCACCTCTGATCCGGTCAAATTCTGGTGATAACAGGACTCCACCTTCCCACTTGGTGGGTTGGCTAGGGTAGGTGGAGCCCCTCTCCGGGACTCCACCTTCCATAGTGATTTATTCCGGATGATTCTAGAAACTTCTACAACCTTCCATAAATTCACCGGACCACTCCCAAACTTGGAATGTGACTTCCCATATATGAATCTTTATTCTTCGGACCATTCTGGAACTCCTCGTGATGTCCTGGGTTCCATCCGAGACTTCGAACAATATTCAAACTCCATTCCATATTCCATATCTACTTAAAACGACATCAAACCTTAAGTGTGTCACCCTACGGTTCGAGAACTATGCGGACATGATCGAGACTCTTCTCCGATCAATAACTAATAGCAGGACCTCGAGATCCATAATAGCTCCCACATATTTAACGATGACTTCGTGATCGAAAGAACCATTTACATACGATAACGGTTCCCTTTGTCTCGCGATATTTTACTTATCCGAAGTTTGTTCGTCGGTATCTCCATACCTAGTTCAACCTCGTTACCGATAAGTACTCTTTACTCGTACCTTGATATGACATCTGATACGTCCAATTTGCATCACTATTTTATATCATAATTTGCTGTTATTCATTGATATATTTCATATTGGGACACAATACTTATGTTATTTCATCTATTTTGCATGTTTCATGATTATTTGGAGATTGAGCACCGAAGCCAGGATTCTGCTGGAAAAAGCACCGTCAGGATGCGATATTTCGGAAGATCAAGCTGTGGAAGGAAGTTTTACGAGAAAATCCTATTTTTCCGGATGACGGAGGAAGCCGAAGGGGGAGCCAGCTGGACCCGGGGTGGGCCCACACCATAGGGTGGCGCGGCCCATGGCACTGGCCGCGCCACCATGTGGTGTGGGGCCCCCTCGGCCTCTTTCGCCTCCTTTTCTTCGCGAAACCCTTCGTCCCGAAGACCTAAGCCACAGAGGAATCCTCACGAAGGGTTACAGCCGCCTCTGCGGGGCAGAGAACACCAGAGAGAAAAGAGCTCTCCGGCGGGCAGGAATCCGCCGGGGAAATTCCCTCCCGGAGGGGGAAATCGACGCCATCGTCACCGCCATCGAGCTGGACATCATCTCCATCACCATCACCATCATCTCCACCATCATCACCGCCATCTCCTCCGCAGCACCTCGTCACCGCTGTAGCAATTTGGGTTTGATCTTGATTGTTTGATAGGGGAAACTCTCCCGGTACTGATTTCTACTTGTTGTTTATGCTATTGAGTGAAACCATTGAACCAAGGTCTATGTTCAGATTGTTATTCATCATCATATCACCTCTGATCATGTTCCATATGATGTCTCGTGAGTAGTTCGTTTAGTTCTTGAGGACATGGGTGAAGTCTAAATGTTAGTAGTGAACTATGGTTGAGTAATATTCAATGTTATGATATTTAAGTTGTGGTGTTATTCTTCTAGTGGTGTCGTGTGAACGTCGACTACACGACACTTCACCATTTATGGTCCTAGGGGAATGCATCTTGTACTCATTTGCCAATTGCGGGGTTGCCGGAGTGACAGAAACCTAAACCCCCGTTGGTACATCGATGCAGGAGGGATCACAGGATCTCAGAGTTTAAGGCTGTGGTTAGATTTATCTTAATTACTTTCTTGTAGTTGCGGATGCTTGCAAGGGGTATAATCACAAGTATGTATTAGTCCTAGGAAGGGCGGTACATTAGCACGAGGTTCACCCACACAACACTTATCAAAACAATGAAGATTAATCAGTCTGTATGTAGCGAAAGCACTAGACTAAAATCCCGTGTGTCCTCGAGAACGTTTGGTCATTATAAGTAAACAAACCGGCTTGTCCTTTGTGCTAAAAAGGATTGGGCCACTCGCTGCAATTATTTCTCTCGCATTTTACCTACTCGTACTTTATTCATCTGTTACATCAAAACCCCCCTGAATACTTGTCTGTGAGCATTTACAGTGAAACCTTCATCGAAGCTGCTTGTCAACACCTTCCGCTCCTCGTTGGGATCGACATTCTTACTTATCGAAGATACTACGATACACCCCCTATACTTGTGGGTCATCAAGACTATTTTACGGCGCCGTTGCCGGGAGTGAAGCGCTATTGGTAAGTGGAATTGGTAAGGAAAACTTTTACCGTTTGTGCTGATTTTATTTACTGTCTTCTGCTATAAGTCATTATGGAGAGATCTTCTCTTCAATTTCTATCTGGGAAATCTACTACTTCTGCAACGGTAGTGGATGAGGCGCCGAGGTGAGGAAGTAATACCATATAAAATACCTACGAAAATTATTGAACATGTTATGGATAACCGCTATGAAGGGGATGGAGCTGTCCATCCTGGTGATCATTCTCTGTTTTTGCATGAATTATGCGGGTTATTCAAATGTGCGGGTATTGCTATGAATGAAGTTAGGAAGAAACTATTCTCTATATCGTTGTACGGTAAAGCGGCGCATTGGTATAAATTGTTGAAGAATGGTGATTCTCTTGATTGGGAGGACATTGTGCCTTTATTCTATTCCAAATTTTATCCTCCAAGTGAAATTCACAAAGATCGGAACCGCATATATAATTTCTGGCCTCATGATGGAGAGAGTATTGCCCAAGCTTGGGGAGATTGAAGTCTTTAATGCTCAAATGCCCCATTCATGAGCTTCCGGTAATATTATTATTGATAATTTCTATGCAAGACTTTCTTTTCAAGACAAGACCTTGCTGGATACTTCTTGTTCCGGATCATTTACACGCAACAAAGAAGAGTTTAAAAGGGACCTTCTTGATCGGATCCAAGAAAATGCTGAAGGTTGGGAGAACGACAAAGATAGAGAATCGGGTATAATTTATGATTATAAGTGCATTGAAGCTTTTATGGATACTTGATACATTTCGTAATATGAGTGCTACATATGGCCTTGATTCTCAAGTTGCTGCAAACCTTTATAAAGCTTTTGCTTCTCATTATGAATTGCCTAAGAAGAATTTTGATAAGTATCATGAACCATATAAAGATAAAATTGATTCATCTATTAATAAGTGTGTTGTAATTGAAACTGCTGATCGTGTTATTCAAGAAGCTTATATTGAAAAAACTCCTTTTCCTGCTAAAATGAAAGAGTACTCTGTTATAAATAGTGCGGTTCATAAAAGTGAAAAGAAACCTAGAGAACACTGAAGAACAAATAAAAGTTGAACCTGCTTGTTGCCATAGTTAAAGATCTTGTGACTCGAAAATGTTGAGGATGGTCATATTATTTTACGTGAAGATGCTTCTAATATTGTTTCACATCCTAATAAACCCAAACAAGCGTGTTCCTATGCTATCTGTTAAAATTGGTGATCATTGCTATTATGGTTTATGTGATATTGGTGCAAGTGTTAGTGCTATACCTTATGAGCTTTACACGGAGATTATGCACGAAATTGATTCTTGTGAACTTGAAGATATTGATGTGGTTATTCAGCTGGCTAATAGAGAAACTATTTCACCAATTGGTATTGTTCGAGATGTGGAAGTTCTATGTGGTAAGATTAAATATCCTGCTGACTTTTTGGTACTTGGTTCTGTTGCTAGTGATTATTGTCCTATCATTTTTGGTAGACCTTTTCTAAATACTTGTGGAGCTATTATAGATTGCAAGAAAGAGAAAATTTTGACTAAATTTGCTGGTGAATCTTATGAGTTTAACTTCTCTAATTTTACTAAAACTCCTTATAAAGCTGATTTGCCTAGTAATGATTTTAAAATGGAGCAAGTGTGCATCTATTGTTCTTGTTCCTAATAATCCTTTGCAGCAACATTTGGAGGATAGCGAGAGTGAAGTTTTTAGGAAAGAAAGAGATGAGCTTGAGGAGATTTTCTTCGCCAACCTATTCTCAAGCACGATTTACCGGTGGAAGACTTGGGTACAACACCGCCACCAAAGGAAGATCCTGTTTTTGATTTAAAGCCTTTGCACGATAATCTTAAATATGCTCATATTGATGATAAGAAAATATATCCTGTTATTATTAGTTCTAAGCTTACAGAGTTTGAAGAAGAAAGATTATTGCAAATATTGAAGAAACACCGAAGTGCTATTGGCTATACTCTTGATGACTTGAAGGGGATTTCTCCCTCTATATGCCAACACGCCATTAATATGGAAGATGATGCGAAGCTTGTTGTTGAACCTCAGCGTCGTCTAATTCCCAAGATGAAGGATGTGGTAAGAAATGAGGTATTACGACTTCTTGAAGCTGGTATTATATATCCTATTGCTGATAGTAGATGGGTTAGTCCTGTGCATTGCGTTCCTAAGAAAGGAGGAATGACTTGTTGTGCCTAATGATAATGATGAGCTCATACCTCAAAGAGTAGTCGTAGGGTATAGAATGTGCATTGATTTTCGAAAAGTTAATAAAGTTACTAAGAAAGATCATTACCCTTTACCATTTATTGATCAAATGCTAGAAAGGTTATCTAAAAATACTCATTTTTGCTTTCTTGATGGTTATTACGGGTTTTCACAAATTGCTTTGTTAAAGCTAAAGATCAAGAGAAAACCACTTTTACTTGTCCCTATGGAACTTATGCTTATAGGCGTATGCCTTTTGGTTTATGTAATGCTCCTGCTACTTTTCAAAGATGCATGTCTGCTATTTTTCATGGTTTTTGTGAGAGTATTGTGGAAGTATTCATGGATGATTTTTTCGTCTACGGGAATTCTTTTGATAGTTGCTTGCGAAACCTTGATAAAGTTTTGCGAGAGATGTGAAGAAACTAACCTTGTTCTTAATTGGGAGAAATGCCACTTTATGGTTAATGAAGGAATTGTATAGGGACATAAAATTTACGAGAGAGGTATTGAAGTTGATAGAGCTAAAGTTGAAGCTATTGAGAAGATGCCCTATCCAAGGGATGTTAAAGGTATTCGTAGTGTTCTTGGACATCGTTGGGTTTTATAGGAGATTTATTAAAGATTTCTCCAAGATTTCAAAACCTCTTACTAATCTTCTTCAAAAAGATGTACCTTTTGTTTTTGATGATGATTGTAAGGAAGCTTTTGAAACTCTAAAGAAAGCCTTAACAAGCTGCTCCTATAGTTGAACCTCCCGATTGGAACTTACCTTTTGAAATTATGTGTGATGCTAGTGATTTTCTTTGTAGGCGCTTGTTCTTGGACAGCGAGTAGATAAAAAATTAAATGTTATTCATTATGCTAGCAAGACTCTTGATGCTGCTCAAAGAAATTATGCTACTACTGAAAAGAATTGTTAGATTGTAGTCTTTGCTTGTGATAAATTTAGATCTTATATTGTTGATTCAAAAGTTACAATTCATACTGATCATGCTGCAATTAGATACCTTATGACAAAGAAAGATGCTAAGCCGAGGCTTATTAGATGGGTACTTCTTTTGCAAGAATTTGATTTACATATTGTAGATAGGAAAGGTGCTGATAATCCTGTTGTTGATAATTTGTCTAGATTGGAAAATATTGCTTATGATCCTGTTCTTGTTAATGATAGTTTTCCAAATGAACAATTGGCTGTAATAAAGGTGAGCTCGCGAGACAGGTCCTTGGTATGCTTGATTATGCTAACTTTATTGTTTCCAAGTACTTGCCTCCAACCTTTTCAGCTCAGGAGAGGAGGAAATTCTTTTATGACTTGAGGCATTATTTCTGGGATGACCCACACTTATATAAAGAAGGAGTGGATGGTATTATGCGAAGGTGTGTTCCCGAATATGAACAACAAGAGATATTGAGTAAATGTCATGGCGGTGCTTATGGAGGACATCACGCCGGAGATAGAACCGCGCAAAAGGTTCTACAATCAGGTTTTTATTGGCCAACTCTCTTCAAAGATGCAAGGAAGTTTATTTTATCTTGTGATGAATGTCAAAGGGTTGGTAATATCTCCGGACGCAATGAAATGCCTATGAATTATACTCTTGTTATTGAACCGTTTGATTGTTGGGGATTTGACTTCATGGGACCTTTTCCCTCTTCAAAAGGTAACACTCATATACTTGTTGCTTGTTGATTATGTTACTAAATGGGTGGAAGCCATACCTACAAAAAGTGCTTGATGGTGAGACCTCTTTAAAAATGCTTTTAGATGTTATTTTTCCTAGATTTGGAGTACCTAGATATATTATGACTGATGGAGGTTCTCATTTCATTCATGGAGGTTTTAGAAAAACTCTTGCTAAGTATGGTATTAATCATAGAATTGCTTCCGCTTATCACCCTCAAAGTAGTGGTCAAGTAGAATTATCAAATAGAGAAATTAAATCTATCTTGCAGAAAACCGTTAATAAATCTAGAAAGAATTGGGCTAGTAAATTGAAAGACGCACTATGGGCTTATAGAACTGCTTATAAAAACCCCATGGGAATGTCACCTTATAAAATGGTTTACGGAAAAGCTTGTCATTTACCTTTAGAACTAGAACACAAAGCTTATCGGTACTGTTAGAGAATTCAATAAAGATCCTAAACTTGCCGGTGATAAGAGGTTGCTACAATTAAGTTCTCTAGATGAATGGAGAAGTGAAGCTTATGAAAATGCTAAACTCTTTAAAGAAAAAGTTAAAAAATGGCATGATAGAAGGATCATCAAAAGAGAGTTTAATATTGGGGATAAAGTCCTATTGTATCGGTCTCGTCTTAGATTCTTTGCGGGGAAATTACTCTCGAAATGGGAAGGACCATATGTTGTTGAGGAGGTGTATCGTTCGGGAGCAATTAAAATTAGCTCTCTCCAAGGCAATGCTACGCAAGTGGTGAATGGACAAAGACTCAAGCATTATATCTCGGGTGATTCTTATAATGTTGATGTTGATATTATTCGAGTGGAAACACCGGAAGCTTTCATCAAGGGACAAATTGACGAGTCCGCTGAACTCGACTTTGAATAGGTAACGATGCTGGTAATGAAAAGTTTGCGATTTACTTTCCGAACATTATTTTTGTTGTTTTTGGAAAATAAGAAAAATTACGAGATCGAAACGGAGTGGAAAAGACGCACGAGGGGTGCCACCACGGGCGGCGCGGCCTGGCACAGGCCCGCGCCGCCACGTGGTCCGGCCGCCTCGTTGCCCCTTTCCGACTCCGGTTCGATCCGGTACTTTCCGTTTGTTCTGAAATTTTTTACTATAAAATCCCCGGACCCCTGGAGGTCCGTATATCGTTTTCTCGACGTGTTTTGTTTCGAGCTGTTTACGCCGGGATTTGTTTTAGATCTAGAGCCATCATGTCTTCATCGGGAACTCCGAAGGACAGCTCCTGCAAGGATGTTGGCAACTTGTACATGGAGGAGCTGAGGATGCACCCAAAAGAGTTGATGCTCGTCGAGGGAAAGCTGAGATCAAAGATGTTCAGGGTCCCAAAGGAGAAGGAAGCTTGGAAGACAGGATGGAGAAGCTAGAACAAGAGGTCTTCAATTACAAGAAGATGGCCGAGCGTGAAGTGGATATCTTTCACAAGATTGTGTCTAACTCATTGCTGAACACGAGAAGGAAGCGCAAAGCTATGGGGCGACATCCTCTCACTTCACGACACCACCAACAAACTCCAAGCTCAACTCTATGACATTCATAATCAGAACTGTGAGTATGAAAACAAGTTTAAACATATAAGCCGTGCTGCTAGTTTCAGGATTCCCGAGACCAAGATGTCATTTGTTGATGGAGAGCCACTATCTTGGAAGTACGAAGACGGGAATTCATCACCACCATCGCCAAAGGAGTAATCCATCATCGGTATTGGCATCCCCTTGGTTTGTTCCAAGCTTGGGGAGTGCCGCGGTATCACATTATCATTACCTTTTACTTTTTACTATCAAGTAGTGTCATATCATGAGTAGGGAAGTTATCGTATGAGATGGATTGCGAGTGTGGAAGTATCTCTCCTTTAGTTTGTCCATGTATCCCTTGGTGTGAGTTATCATTATGGAATATTAATGAGAAGTCTTATCATTTACATATTGCACACCTTATTTTAGTTTGCAATTTCTACTATATGATTGATCTTGATTTTAGTATTGGTACCACTTTGGGAGTATTGAGTAAATCTATTTGGTTTTGGCAAACTTAGCAATGGTCAATAGTAACAACACTTTGAGTTTAAGAAGAATAGAGGAAATACATGTAGAAGATGTTATTATCTTTCTTATCGAGTTCTTAGCTTAGTATTCTAAAGTTAAAACTGTTTGTGCTTACAAGTAAGATGCATGATTGTTTCTATCACATGTATATTTGTTTGTTTCCCTCAACTTTTATGCTTGCTAATTAACCTTGCTAGCCAAAGACATGTGCCGAGAGGGAATACTTCTCGTGCATCCAAACCTGAACCCAAACCTATGCCATTTGTGTCCACCATACCTACCTACTGCATGGTATTGTTTGCCATTCCAAGTAAATACTTCATGTGCTACCTTTAAACAATTCAAAACTTATTACTTCTTATTTGTGTCAATGTTTTATAGCTCATGAGGAAGTATGTGGTGTTTTATCTTTCGGTCTTGTTAGGCAGCCTCCACTAAAGGACTAGTGGCTTCATCCACTTATCCTATAATTTTGCAATAAGAGGCGGCAACGGGGTTCCCAGCCCCAATTAATCAACTTTCATTAATAATCCTCTTCACATGTTTTGCCTCTGATTCATCGAGTAAGCAACTTAATTTTGCAATAGACACTCCTCCATGGTATGAGATTGTTGGAAGGCACCCGAGGATTCGGTTAGCCATGGCTTGTGTAAGCAAAGGTTGGGGGAGTGTCACCCTTAAATAAACTAAAATACATGTGTAAACAAAAGAGAAGAGGGATGATCTACCTTGCTTTGGTAGAGATAACGTCCTTCATGGGAGCCGCTCTTTGGAGGTTTGTTTGGCAAGGGGGTTAGAGTACCCGCTACCGATCGTTGACAACAACAAACACCTCTCAAAACTTTACTTTTATTCTCTTTATATGATTTCAAAACTGAAAAAGCTCTAGCACATGATTTAATCCCTGTTTCCCTCTGCGAAGGGCCTGTCTTTTACTTTATGTTGAGGCAGTAAACCTATTTCCCTCCATCTCAAGCAAGCATTTGAGTTGTTGTGATCAAACTATTATATTGTGATCTGCTTCATCATGTCTTTACTCTTTCTTGTTTAGTAAAAGTTTTACCTGAATGAATATAGCTTTGAAAGTCATCAATGATTAATATGATTGAGTATGCAAGTTTACCATAAGCTTTAATATGAGAGCGCTGCTCAATAGATGAATGTAATCTGTTAAATGTTCTCTGACCAAGAACAAAGTTTGCTATCACCAATTATGATTCCTTATGCACCTTTATTTGTGATTACCTTATACTTGTTTCAAGATTGAGTTATATGAGGAAGTTGTTTACTATAATGTCTTGTGTGAATGAATATGATGCTTCTTGTCCGTATTTTATTTATCGACTCTTCACTCCATAAACATGTGGACCTGTTTACCGAGTTCAGTTTCGCTTGGGGACAAGCGAAGTCTAAGCTTGGGGGAGTTGATACGTCCAATTTGCATCACTATTTTATATCATAATTTCTTGTTATTCATTGATATATTTCATATTGGGACACAATACTTATGTTATTTCATCTATTTTGCATGTTTCATGATTATTTGGAGATTGAGCACCGGAGCCGGGATTCTGCTGGAAAAAGCACCATCGGGATGCGATATTTCGGAAGATCAAGCTGTGGAAGGAAGTTTTATAGAAAATCCTATTTTTCCAGATGACGGAGGAAGCCAGAAGGGGGAGCCAGCTGGACCCAGGGTGGGCCCACACCATAGGGTGGCGCGGCCCATGGCCTGGCCGCGCCACCATGTGGTGTGGGGCCCCCTCGGCCTCTTTCGCCTCCTTTTCTTCGCGAAACCCTTCGTCCCGAAGACCTAAGCCGCAGAGGAATCCTCACGAAGGGTTACAGCCGCCTCGCGGGGCGGAGAACACCGAGAGAGAAAAGAGCTCTCCGGCGGGCGGGAATCCGCCGGGGAAATTCCCTCCCGGAGGGGGAAATCGACGCCATCGTCACCGCCATCGAGCTGGACATCATCTCCATCACCATCACCATCATCTCCACCATCATCACCGCCATCTCCTCCGCAGCACCTCGTCACCGCTGTAGCAATTTGGGTTTGATCTTGATTGTTTGATAGGGGAAACTCTCCCGGTATTGATTTCTACTTGTTGTTTATGCTATTGAGTGAAACCATTGAACCAAGGTCTATGTTCAGATTGTTATTCATCATCATATCACCTCTGATCATGTTCCATATGATGTCTCGTGAGTAGTTCGTTTAGTTCTTGAGGACATGGGTGAAGTCTAAATGTTAGTAGTGAACTATGGTTGAGTAATATTCAATGTTATGATATTTAAGTTGTGGTGTTATTCTTCTAGTGGTGTCGTGTGAACGTCGACTACACGACACTTCACCATTTATGGGCCTAGGGGAATGCATCTTGTACTCGTTTGCCAATTGCGGGGTTGCCGGAGTGACGAAACCTAAACCCCCGTTGGTATATCGATGCGGGGAGGGATCGCGAGGATCTCGAGTTTAAGGCTGTGGTTAGATTTATCTTAATTACTTTCTTGTAGTTGCGGATGCTTGCAAGGGGTATAATCACAAGTATGTATTAGTCCTAGGAAGGGCGGTACATTAGCACAGAGTTCACCCACACAACACTTATCAAAACAATGAAGATTAATCAGTCGTATGTAGCGAAAGCACTAGACTAAAATCCCGTGTGTCCTCGAGAACGTTTGGTCATTATAAGTAAACAAACCGGCTTGTCCTTTGTGCTAAAAAGGATTGGGCCACTCGCTGCAATTATTTCTCTCGCATTTTACCTACTCGTACTTTATTCATCCGTTACATCAAAACCCCCGAATACTTGTCCGTGAGCATTTACGAGTGAAACCTTCATCGAAACTGCTTGTCAACACCTTCTGCTCCTCGTTGGGATCGACATTCTTACTTATCGAAGATACTACGATACACCTCCTATACTTGTGGGTCATCAACATCCCATGTGAGTCAGTCACATGCTTGCAATCTAGTTGGATGACATTCAACCGAGAGGGCCCAGAGTATATCTATCCGTCATTAGGATGGACAAATCCCACTATTGATCCACGTGCTTCAACCATATACTTTCCGAACACTTAATGCCACCTTTATAACAACCCATTTACGAAGTAGTGTTTGGTGTCATCAAAGCATCCATCCGGTGTAGGTGATTAACATGATATCATGGTCGAAGGATTAGGTTACTATGTATCTTAAAGCTTCAAGCACAACGAACTTAATAACTTGATCATATGCTACACTTACTATATGTGTATGTCCATCACATCATTCACCTAGTGATATGATCTTGTTATTAATAGCATCCAATGTTCATGATCAGGAAACCATGCTCATCTATTAATCAACAAGCTAGTTTAACACGTGGCTTACTAGGGTCTCCTTTTTGTTTACAAAACACACAAGTATTAATGTTTCCGATTAATACAATTATAGCATGGGATGTAAACATTTATCATGAACACTAAGATATATCAATAAACACTTTTATTATTGCCTCTTGGGCATATCTCCAACATAACTTTTAACCAATCCTTAGACGCCTTACATTTTGGGACATAGAGATTAGAAAGGTTTGTCCCAAACAAAGTTTTCCTGCTACTTTTAAAAACTATACTAGTTTCTTTTTTAGAATTTATCAGTAATAAAGCAAGCACAAGTTTACCAATACTACAAGACGGATTTTGCACTCAATGCGCCCTTCATTGTTGTATAACATTTTTTATTTCCACACGCTATATGTATATTGGGTTTCATGTGTGTCTTTTGCTAGATGGTGTGCTGTTGGGCACGACTTTTTCTCATGCGAAACTGAGCTCTCCCCTAAGTAGGAATACCGCCAAGTATAAGCGGTTTGAAACATTGTCTAGCTCCCTAGATATGGATACCAAAGTGGTGTCAAAGCTCCGGATTTCCAATGGAAAGGTCGAGGAGAGCCCGATTTTAAATTAATGAACCAACAATGATTGGTACATAATTTCATAGAAAAAAGCAGCAAACATGTTAGGGAACTCCCCTCACATACATAAAGAAAAGAAAAGAAAAGAAAATAGAGCTCCAAGCATGCGCACCAACGCTACGCCAACAGTGCGACACATACAAGGCAGAAAGCAAGAAAAAGATAGTTGCATGGGGCTACTCTCAGTCCCCACCGGGCCAACGGCTGCATGGAGTGAATGAATCATGTTGATCATCAGATCCACCGCTTCACGGTCGTAACTCCTAGCTACTAGCTTTCACGTCTACAAATACTTAGACATTTTATATAGACCAGCTAGCTATGAGCCGGGAAGATCCCCTCAATTTTAAATTAGTTTCTTAGATTGCACAATGTCCAACAAAGAGAGCCGCAAATATTCTAGAACGACGTATTTTAGTCTGACCAATTTGATTGTGTAAAAAACCAAACACATTTATGAAGCACGAGGGGTTTCAAGAGCATCCCAATCATTCCTGAACTGCGCTCTCACATTAATTAGCCAGAGTATATGAGAAGAAGATATGATTAGAGCAATTCCAATAGTATAGCCAACTGTTGGCTATAACAAGATGTCATATCATTTGTAGTCATCATATAGTTAACATGTACAATAGTTGGCTATAAAAATGTAGTACTTTACTAATATATGGCCCACCTTTCACTCTCACAAGGTGCCTAGGAGCACGTGCAAGAGCTGGCTATTGCATAGTAGCCCACATCCCTTCTCTCTCCTCTTCTCTCTCCTCCAACTCATCTAAAATATATTATTTAATGTCTTATAATCAGCTGACTGGACTCTATTGTACTTGCTCTTATTGCTCTTAGAGTCTTCCACCTTATTGTGACACTTGACAAACATGAAAACACCTAGCGGGGAACCGGGCAACGTGAAAACAACACTTGGTGAAACCACAACGCAACACTTGTCACAAAAAGAGCGCGCTGAAAGAAACATTTAAGAGGAAGTGTTTTTTTCTTGACGATTTGCAGAAGATACCAAATACACTTCACTTCCTAAATGGTGCAATGCACCAGCCCATCATCCGCCACGTCGCTTGCGTGCAACAAGGTTAATCTTACTTTCCTACTCGGCCCAAGCCCAGTTAGGTAGTTAGAGAGCGCAAAAGACAAACAGACTTCGGATACGCCTCCGTCGTCGCAGCCACGAAAGGCGCAAGACTCGCCGCGGTGTGCAGGACTGCAGCTTCCACTGCTCGCCGCCTGCAGCAGGGTGTTGGGGGTTTAGCTAGGGTTCTTCACCCTCCCGCACCGGCGGCGGTGGCCATGGAAGGGGAAGAGGAGATTGGCCTCGTGCTTGCCCGCGCCTCGGACCTCCGCTCCAGGATCTCCGCCTGTGCCGCCGCGCAGTCCCTGCCGCGGTTGTGCGCGGGGGAGGAGGAAGACGGCGGAGAAGAAGACGGGGAGGAGGAGGTGGGGGTGGAGAGCCTGGTCGGCATCAACGACGCGCTCGAGTCGCTCGAGCAGCAGCTCGCATCCCTGCAGGTCCGGTTGTCATTCCGTAAAAAAGGGTTTTTTTTTGTTGCTCTGCTAGCCTCGCAGCCTGCTTTTGTGGCTATGGTAAAAAATTAACTAGTTCTCGTTTTGTACGACGGGCTGGCGTTGCTATGATCATATAGTGGTTAGGACATTCTTTTCCTAGTGCTGTGTCATTCGTGAGGAACTCAATCTAGGCTTGTTAATATGAGATGCTAGAGAGAGGGGGAAATAGTAGCGTTGCTTAGATGTTAATTTCCTGGTGGCTCACTAACTCCAGCCTAGTAGTAGTGTCTTTGCTTCCTTCAGGATTAAGGATGCTGGATTGCTGGTTAAGGTACAATTTTTTTTCTCTTGCGATCGAAAATCAGTAGATATTGCTGACCGAAGACAAAATAAGAACATGAATTTTGTATAATATGGGGTTCACAGAGAGAAATGATTTGTTCCTCTGCTTACCATATGGGAAGTATCAGTGTTCAACCCATTGCGGTTTTGCACAAGCTAGCATTATCTCTTGCTTTTTTGTGGTGGGAAAGCTGACATTCGTTCATATGGGATTTTCTGATTTCAAGAGATAAAGGTTGTTTGCTAAGAGACATAATCAGCTGTTAAGATGAAAATTTGTACTCCATAGTTAATACCTCCGATCAAAATTACTTTTTGCGGATTCAATGAACCTAGACAGATTTAGACAACATTTTGCCTGAATCTGTGACTAGTAATTTGAATAGGAGGGAGTACTAAACTGTGAAATTCTGATGAGTTTTTGCATGTATTGCTGGTAGAACACCCCCCCCCCCATCACTTGCTTGCTTTCTTGCACAAATCACTTACTTTAAGAATATGATATGTGTGACATTAACACATTTAAGCACGACACGCCAAAGCGTATTGAACCTGTGAAGTACCTTAACATTACTACTGCTATGTGTGAGACAATGTCTTATTTTTACTGGTTGATAGGTACTTCAAGAAGTGAGTTTTGCCTATTATTGGATATCACTAACTGTTCCAGGAATATGGTATTTGCCTTGATAGTGTTCTGTGCACAAAGTTTATGCTGTTGTTGCATGCTTCTGTTTTGGAAAATAAGTATGTTAACACATTAATGCTACTGTCAGGACCTCCAACACCAACAGAGGTATGAGCGAGAAGCCATCCTGGGCCAGATTGATCGCAGTCGAACATCTCTTCTTAACAAGCTCAGAGAATACAAGGGAGAGGACTGTGAGGTAATCCATGAGGCAGCTGCTTTTGCTGGCGAAAAAATTGAAAATGATGATGGTCTGATCCTACCTCCTTACTCGAGCCATGTCACCAACTCCTTTGTGCTTGATGATCTCTATCCTACAAACTATGTGTCCAAGTCCAAGTGTTTGCACAACGGACTGGGTGCTAATGGCATGACTGAAGATGGTACAAGGACAAACGGGCTGCAAAACAGAAGTGCTAGCACGTCGAGCCGCAATTCACAGGGAGGAACCGGATCTTTCATCGGATGGATGGCAAAAACAGCGGTCATGGTTGTGGGCGCTGTATCAATCATGAAGGCTACTGGCTACGACCCCACGATAAGGAGCAGCATAAAACTTGACATTGCGGGGCTGTTTGGCAAAGAGTTGACTGCTGCAAAAGAGCAGGTTCCTACTATCCAGTGCCCTCCTGGGAAGGTAATGCTGGTCGAAGATGGCAGGGCGCACTGCGTTGTGAAGGAAAGGGTCGAGATCCCCTTTGGCACCAGCCTCGCAGCCCCAGATGCAAGCTATGGCTTAGGTTGAATCTGGGAGTGGCTCGTGTGAATATTAGGATCGAGCTAACTAGTCCTTGGATATTTATAATAATCCTTGTTTAGCCTTGAACATCGTGTGTCGAAACGTTGGGGCTTATGTATCATCAGCTGTTAAAATTACTCCTTGTTAGTTCTCATCATGGCGAAGCCCATGAGTATGTATGTGCCGAATTAATGTCACTATATCAGTGATTTCATTCACATGTTAGCGGTCACCTCCTGTGAGGCCTAGCTTTTTACTGTGTTCATGCTCTCTTAATTCTGTAGCTCAGTCTGTTACTAGTGATTCCCTAAATGTCTCACATTGGCACCTGAATGGGCAAGTTTCTGATTTAGAACAGAGAGGGGCTGGCTGGCATGCAGGCTTCAGCTGTGCAGCATGAATCTGAACCCAGTGCATTTCTGGTCCGTTACTTTGATGTTTGGAAGAATTATTTGTGCTGTATTTTCTTGTTTGTACTGTAATTGATTGTCTTGTCGTAGAACATCTACTAGATGTTACCCTCGAGCCTCCCCTCCGCTAGCGTCCCGCCGCGTCGGCGGCGGAGCCTGCCCTTGATTCGAGAATACACCTGGAAGGTGTATCGATCATATAGAAGAAAGGCCAAAATGGTCGGAACAACACCACGAAGGCAACAACTCCACTCCACGATACAACGCTATTCCACAATAAAATGCTACACCACGATACAACGCCAAGCGGCAAACAACGCACCCTCTACAAACCCAATGATAAATGACTCGGCTTGCCCAACTCCACCACGAGTGGCGAGAAGAGGAGCACATGACTTCAGGACCGTGTCACGAACCAAGCAAGACACACTATGGCATGACCTCGACTCCAAGGCGACCGGACCAACGTACCACCCCTCATGAGCCTAGAGAGTCGGCGAGGAAGAGGCATGGTCCGAATGGACTAGGGGAAGACGCCAAAGAGGAAGTGTCGCCATGCCGTACATTGCGCCCCTGAGGCACAAGCTCGGGGCAGCAGCCAACACCGGTAGCACGCCAATGCCCGCAGACTCCAAATGTCGCATCGGCCCCTCTCCTGATGAGATAGACGACGTATTCAAGAAGATGATTACATTGTGGTGCCGCCGCCGCCCGGTCTGGCCGCCGGACCTAGGGTTTCTCCCGGCATTTGATAGGAGGGGGCATAGTGAAGGCCATGAACACGCCTTCAAGCCGGAAACAACGCCCGTAGGCATTGCCGTGCTCATCTTGGCCTTTGCCAAGCCGGACTTTCGCCCCGGCCGAACACCATGCCTAGAGCACTGCCCGAAGATGGACTGGAGATGGAGGGCGAGGATGAATGCCACTGGTTTTAGCCACCACCACCAAGAGGAGAGGAACACTGTCGTAGGAAAAGGGCGCCGACCACCACCAACACCACCACGGCCACCGAAGCCTAAACCGCCGCCGCCCGCACCACCTCGGTACCAGCTAGCCGCGGCGGCCAAGAGCTACCGGCGCCACCACCGCGCATGCGTGCAGCCGTGGCCAGAAATGTCGGCCCGCCCAAGCCCATCAAGGCCCGAGCCATCCTGGAGCTCGCTGCCGCGCCTGTAGGAGCGCCTCCATCGCGAGGTGGCCAAGCCAGGGCGTTGCCGTCGAACGCGCTTACCATCGGGAGCCTGCAGCACCTTGCCACCACCGTGCCACGCGTCGTCGCTGCCAGAGCCTAAAGCCATCGCGTCCGCGTGGAGAAGTCCCTGCCATCGCCGTCGCCGCCCGTTCTTTGTCCGGCGGGACCTCTGGCAACGTCTGGAAGGGGGGAGGAGGCCCGCGGCGCGTTGCGGGATCGGGGGGCGGGTAGGGTTCGTAGCGGGTAACGTTGCATGTTGAGAGTTTGTTGATCCTGATTGTGATCCCGGCTCGTCGTTGGGGGGTTTCGTGAGGCCTTCGATTTTAACATGGTATTGGTAGGTGTGAGGTTAGGACGCACGGACCATACATGGCCACCCCCTTCATCAAGTTTGTAGGTGCTGAGACAATTGTTGGTGGTTTTAGGTTTAGTATCCAGTGTGCATCATTTTTGGTGAAGAAGCCCAAATCTTACCTCTCGGTTTCAAAGAAAAAGTAGAGGTTAACATTAGTGGGTGTGAACAAATATATGGTTAATTTCAACTAGTAATGGCTATATGTGGGATGTGGCGGTGATCGTATATCTCTCGGAAGGTGAGCTGAAGGCGAATGTAGACACAGCCTGGGATTCACCGAGGAGAAGAGCAGGCATCGGTATTTTGGTCCGTGATCACCAAGGTAAACCAGTTTTAACGGATTGGAGGTTTATTCCCGGGTGTGCAAGTGCAGAAGATGCTGAAGCGCTGCATGTTTGGAGGGTTTAAAAAATTTGATTGCTCTTAATGGTCGGTCATCTATCCTTAAGTCTGACTGTTTGCGGGCTGTTCAAGTTCTTACATGCGATGATATGGACAAATCCAATAGCTGGTGCCATTTATAGCGAGAGTGCAGAGAGCTACTGAAAGTGTTTTCTAGTATTAGAATCTCCAAAGTGGATCGGGTCAGTAATTTTGTAGCTCATAGTCTAGCACAATTAGGCAAGAGTGGTACTTCGGGTTGCCTCCTTGGCTCTGCTTCGACATGTGTGTTGGAGGATGTCCAGAAGGATTGTAATTTGGCTATGCAAGCATCAAGTTTCTGATGCACACTCTTTTCCTTATCAGGGTACCTAAGGGGACTGGAGGATTTTTAATGAGGCGGCTTGCTTGCTTAATATATTGTGTTTTTTGTTTCAAAAAAAATTGCAACTTGTTGCGCCCGCTTCCCATTATTAGATACCGCACTTCTAATCTTTTGAAAAATTAGACATAAATCATGAACATTAGTTATGTTATACCGTTCTTTCTAGGTGAGTTGACCAAAAGCTCGATGGCCTGAAATTGCATACACTTGGGAAATAAGAAAAAGATAGCGGCGCGTCAAATGTAGACCCTTGCACGGCAAATAAAGTGAGCGGCAGCAGCTAGCCAGCAGCCTGGCGCAAGGTGTGTTGACTGCAGCCTAAAAAACTGTAGCGCGTAGGGTGATGTGGACGGCGGCGTGGCGACGCTGCCCAGGTTTTGATCGAGCCGACAGATGCGGGCATTGCCAACTTAAAGCTGATTCTCGTTAGCTTTGAATTGATGTTCGGTCTAAAGATTAATCTCTCCAAGAGTGAGGTTGTGGTCGTGGGGTCCACGGCTGTGGAGCAGGAGAGGGTGGCTCTCCTCCTCAACTGCAGACTAGGGAAGATCCCCATTATGTATCTTGGTCTTCCGGTGAGTGACAAGACCTTGAGGGCCTCGGATTGGGAGTTTCTGACGGCCAAAGTTGGTAGGAGGGTTGATCCTTGGCAGGGGACCTTCCTGGCTTCAGCTGCACGGATGGAGCTGACAAACTCTTGTTTGTCAAGCCTACCGATGTTTGCCTTGAGCCTGTTTATGCTCTTTGACTCGACGCATGCGGTGTTTGACAAGGTCCGCTCTCGCTTCTTTTGGGAAGGGGTGGGCGACAAACGCAAGTACCACATGGTCGACTGGGCTACGGTGTGTCTCCCTAAGACGTTTGGGGGATTGGGAATCCTGAACACCAAACATATAAGCATTGCCTTGATGTAATGATGTTGAAGTGGATCTGGAAACTTTACCAGAACGTTGAAGAGTTATGGGCAGACTTGATTAGGGCAAAGTGTATGGGGATAATGACCTGTTTTCGCCGCTAGTACCTACCAAGGGATCGCAATTCTGGAACTCCATTCAGAAGATCAAGTGGTACTTTAAGTTGGGGGTGAAACACTCTGTCTGGAACAGGAAAGGAACATTTTTCTAGGCTGGATCGGTGGATGGGTACCTCCCCTCTTCGGGAGCGCTACCCGGTTGTGTTTAGCTGTTGTGAGTCACCGTTCATCACGGTAATGGGGTCCAGGGATAGTCCGAGTTGGCGGCTTCGGTTTCGCCGACCTTTTACTCTAGCTGAGACGGTTGAATGGGTCAACCATACTCAGAATCTTAGCTTCTCCCAAGCTAGCATTGACGACGATGTTATTTCTTGGCGCTTGGAGGCTTCGGGTGGCTTCTCGGCCAAATTGTTGTACCTTCGGTTGTCGCAGGGAGCGGCAATGACCCATTTCAAAGAGATCTGGAGTACCAAGGTGCCGCCTAGGATTAAGGTTTTCTTATGGCAGCTCATTCCAGGCAAACTGCCGTGCTTGGAGCAGGTAGCCAAACGCAGGGGTCCATCAGACGGACTCTACTCTCTTTGTGGCTAGCTTGAAGACTGTGACTATAGCTTCTTCAACTGCTCACTTGTGGGTTTCATGTGGGCGGTAGTTAGGGACCTCCTTCATTGTGCGTGGAACCCGGCAGGGCTGGGAATTTTCTAGCTATCTCTCACGGCTTGACAGGAGCGTGTCGTAGGTTAGTTTGGTTTACTTTTGGCGTTGTGGAACACTAGGAATAAGCTAACTATGGAAGGTACTCTTATCGGAAAGCCGGCTAACGCGTTGTTTAAAATGATCATCTACATGCAGCAATGGAGGTTGAAGGACGCGGCGATGGAGCCATTCGACGTCTTCATGCAAGTCTCTCATCGGATGTGCCTTGAACTACCTTAGTTGTATTTTGGACCCTGTGTGTCATTTGTATGTTTCGACCGCTGTGAGTCTTGTTTTTCTGCTTAGTGGTGATCAGGTTCGATCGGGTACCTGGATTTGGTGTGTGCGAGCTATATGTTGTTGTATCAGACTATGTTGAATGCTGCTTGTGTAGCTTTATTAAATTAAAGCTAGGGTAAGATCTTAAGTTTAAAACGATGTCCAGGTCCAGCTACAGGCAGGTGCCCGCCAGGTAAAAACCCAATAAAAGTACGGTTATAGAATAAAATAATATCTATGGATTTATAAATGGGAAAATATCATACCCACCAGGTAGAGAGGATACGAGTATGAGATCGTTAAACCCATACCTGCCTACCATTTACCCATCTAAATTTGATAAGTAGGCCGTAACATTGTAAACTACTTGATTTTCTCTCTAATCATGCCTTCACGTTAGGATGAACCTCACACTTTCTGATCTCACAATCACGGGTATATTAATGAGAATTAGACCCCTATTTAGGATCGCTTTACCTTCTCACATTTTTTTTGATCATTTTGATGTGTTGTAAGCCCGAGTATTTTTACCTATGGATATCCATTTACCCTATCGGATGACAGGTATGAGAAAAACTTATACCGAGTACGGGTGATGGGTAAAACTGAAGGCGACGGGTACGGGATAGCTCTACCCATCCCCATACCCTGCGGGTGCCATCCCTACCCATGCATGTTGACCTCCAAACGTTCGAAGCACACTTTTTCCCTATCAGCTAGCTTTCCTAGTAGAGTACGTACGTGCACAGCTACATGAGCGGTAGTACCGTAGTAGCGACCTGAGTGTCCACGTGAGCCGTTGTAGTAGTACGAGTCTACCTAAGTTGGACAGACACACGCACCCGTGCGTCTTAAATGTGATCGAGCACGATAAAGAAATAAAAAGGAGTACACTATACGTCTAACTTCGGATCTTTGGTCACTTTCTGCAGTTGCCATAGCCACGGTATTCACCACTGACGCAGACGTGGAGCTGAGCACACAGGTTTCTTTCAAGTTGCTAGCAAGTGCAACCGACGGTCCCAAGACGCGACAAGAAGAAATATAGATGAAAATCAAGACTTGTTATCTAGCTGACTAGCTGTATCATCTTCGATCGTCTTCTTATTTCCGTTTCGGGGACGAAGAATGGCTGCTCCTAGAACGAAAAAGACAGATCGATGGTTCACAGCGCTACGTAATGTACTATCATTTTAATCTGAGCTTTTCTAAGTTGAAACATTTTCTTAGATTAGATTGAATATTTTTCAAATTTAAACAGAAAGAATGGGTGCCACTACACGAAGGCCGACCTTTGAGAAGGGAAAAACCCATCCCCCGCGCGCGCTCTCGCGACGACACGTGTCGCGCGCGGAACGTGTCCCCGGGAAAAGACGCGAATCGTTTTCCGGGTTTGGTTTTTTCCCTTTACGCGCCGGTAGACCCGTTAACAATATGCGGACCCGTTAATCTTCTTTTTCCCTTTACGCGCGCAGTACGTTTTCAAAAAATTGGGCGGGACTTTCTTTTTGGCTTTTTCCCTTTGTATTTCCGGGCTGTGAGTTTTCTGGGGAATTAATGGGAGGGAGGTAGCACTTTCAAATTACAATTTTTTTTTTTAATTCCAACAGAGTGCTACGAGATGACATATGTTGAAGCGATTGCTACGGCTCGGCTTCGCCTCGTATCAAGGCGCCTTCGGCGCATCAAACATTAATAAACATAATGAATGGCGGACATATGTCGTTGTCCCCGTTTGTCGTTACCCCCATATGTCGAAGCGATTGCTACGGCTCGGCTTCGCCTCGTATCAGGCGCCTTCGGCGCATCAAACATTAATAAACATAATGAATGGCAGACATATGTCGTTGTCCCCGTTTGTCGTTACCCCCATATGTCGAAGCGATTGCTACGGCTCGGCTTCGCCTCGTATCAAGGCTCCTTCGGCGCATCAAACTGTTGTTTTTTTTTCTATTTTTTTTTATTTTGGAAAGGTTTCTGTTTGATTTTCTCTTTTATTGTCTGTAAAAATTTCTGTTTTCTCTTTTATTCTCTGGAAAGATTTCCGTTTTCTCTTTTATTGTCTGTAAAGATTTCCGCTTTCTCTTTTATTCTCTTGAAAGATTTCCGTTTTCTCTTTTATTCTCTTGAAAGATTTCCGTTTTCTCTTTTGATTTATCTGGAAAGATTTCCGTTTCCTCTAGCGCAGGTACATTTTCGAAGGGTTGTGAAGTACATCCTCGTCGTAGAGACAAGTACAGCGTCGGAACCAAGAGGAGTACGAGGTAGTTTCTCTGTTTGTTTCTCTGGAAAGATTTTCCGTTTTCTCTAGCGCAGGTACAGGTTCGAAGGGGTGTGAAGTACATCCTCGTCGTAGAGACGAGTACAGGTTATGTAGGAAGAGGAGCACGGTACTGTGTTTATCTTTTGATTTATCTGGAAAGATTTCCGTTTCCTCTAGCTCAGGTACACGTCCGAAGGGGTGTGAAGTACATCCCCGGCGTAAAGACGAGTACAGGTTTTGTAGGAAGAGGAGCACGGTACTGTATTTCTCTTTTGATTTATCTGTAAAGATTTTCCGTTTTCTCTAACGCAGGTACATGTTCGAATGGTGGTGAAGTACATTCCCGGCGTAAATAAGAGTACAGGTTAGGTAGGAAGAGGAGCACGGTACTGTGTTTTTCTTTTTGATTTATCTGGAAAGATTTCCGCTTTCTCTAGCGTAGGTACATGTTCTGTTGGGTGTCGAGTACGGCGATGACGGCTAGTCGTGTACAGGTTTCGCATCAAAATGAGTACAAGTCTGTGCTTCTCCATCGCAGGTACTGGTTCAAATGCGTGTCAAGTACAACGGTGATGGCGAACCGAGTACATGTTTCGCACAAAGAGGAGTACATGATTTTGTCTCTTTCCGTTTTCTCTAGCCCGGTACGGGTGTAAAAGCGTGTCGAGTGCAGGGGTGACCGGGAGTCGAGTACAACTTATGTAGGAGTACAGGACTGTGTTCTTTCCTTTTTCACTAGTGTAGTTACAGGTGCAAAGGCTTGTCGAGTACAGCGGTGAGGACGAGTCGAGTACAGTTCGCAACAAATGAATTTCAGACATATGACACTACCATTAACATTACAGTGTCAATAAATTCGAGTAGTTTGTCAAATATTACATATAAAATATTGAAAAGTACACGTGACACTAGCATTAACTAATAACCAAATACAGTACCGTTTCTGTTTGATTTTCTCTTTTATTCTCTGGAAAGATTTCCGTTTTCTCTTTTATTCTCTGAAAAGGTTACTGTGTTTTTCTTTTTGATTTATCTGGAAAGATTTCCGCTTTCTCTAGCGTAGGTACATGTTCTATTGGGTGTCGAGTACATCCTCGTCGTAGAGACGAGTACAGGTTATGTAGGAAGAGGAGCACGGTACTGTATTTCTCTTTTGGTTTCTCTGGAAAGATTTCCGTTTCCTCTAGCGCAGGTACATGTTCGAAGGGTTGTGAAGTACATCCTCGTCGTAGAGACAAGTACAGCGTCGGAACCAAGAGGAGTACGAGGTAGTTTCTCTGTTTGTTTCTCTATAAAGATTTTCCGTTTTCTCTAGCGCAGGTACAGGTTCGAAGGGGTGTGAAGTACATCCTCGGCGTAGAGACGAGTACAGGTTATGTAGGAAGAGGAGCACGGTACTGTGTTCTCTTTTGATTTATGTGGAAAGATTTCTGTTTCCTCTAGCGCAGGTACACGTCCGAAGGGGTGTGAAGTACATCCTCGTCGTAGAGACGAGTACAGGTTATGTAGGAAGAGTAGCATGGTACTGTGTTTCTCTTTTGATTTATCTGGAAAGATTTCCGTTTCCTCTAGCGCAGGTACACGTCCGAAGGGGTGTGAAGTACATCCTCGTCATAGAGTAGAGTACAGGTTATGTAGAAAGAGGAGCACGGTACTGTGTTTCTCTTTTGATTTATCTGGAAAGATTTCCGTTTCCTCTAGCGCAGGTACACGTCCGAAGGGGTGTGAAGTACATCCTCGTCGTAGAGTAGAGTACAGGTTATGTAGGAAGAGGAGCATGGTACTGTGTTTCTCTTTTGATTTATCTGGAAACATTTCCGTTTCCTCTAGCGCAGGTACACGTCCGAAGGGGTGTGATGTACATCCTCGTCGTAGAGTAGAGTACAGGTTATGTAGGAAGAGGAGCACGGTACTGTGTTTCTCTTTTGATTTATCTGGAAAGATTTCCGTTTCCTCTAGCGCAGGTACACGTCCGAAGGGGTGTGAAGTACATCCTCGTCGTAGAGTAGAGTACAGGTTATGTAGGAAGAGGAGCACGGTACTGTGTTTCTCTTTTGATTTATCTGGAAAGATTTCCGTTTCCTCTAGCGCAGGTACACGTCCGAAGGGGTGTGATGTACATCCTCGTCGTAGAGTAGAGTACAGGTTATGTAGGAAGAGGAGCACGGTACTGTGTTTCTCTTTTGATTTATCTGGAAAGATTTCCGTTTCCTCTAGCGCAGGTACACGTCCGAAGGGGTGTAAAGTACATCCCCGGCGTAGAGACGAGTACAGGTTATGTAGGAAGAGGAGCACGGTACTGTATTTCTCTTTTGATTTATCTGTAAAGATTTTCCGTTTTTTCTAGCACAGGTACATGTTCGAATGGTGGTGAAGTACATCCCCGGCGTAGATACGAGTACAGGTTAGGTAGGAAGAGGAGCATGGTACTGTGTTTCTCTTTTGATTTATCTGGAAAGATTTCCGTTTCCTCTAGCGCAGGTACACGTCCGAAGGGTGTCGAGTACAGCGATGACGGCTAGTCGTGTACAGGTTTCGCATCAAAATGAGTACAAGTCTGTGCTTCTCCATCGCATGTACTGGTTCAAATGCGTGTCAAGTACAACGGTGATGGCGAACCGAGTACATGTTTCGCACAAAAAGGAGTACATGATTTTGTCTCTTTCCGTTCTCTCTAGCCCAGGTACAGGTGTAAAAGCGTGTCGAGTGCAGGGGTGACCGGGAGTCGAGTACAACTTATGTAGGAGTACAGAACTGTGTCTCTTTCCTTTTTCACTAGTGTAGTTACAGGTGCAAAGGCTTGTCGAGTACAGCGGTGAGGACGAGTCGAGTACAGTTCACAGCAAATGAATTTCAGACATATGACACTACCATTAACATTACAGTGTCAATAAATTCGAGTAGTTTCTCAAATATTACATATAAAATATTGAAAAGTACATGTGACACTAGCATTAACTAATAACCAAATACAGTACCGTTTCTGTTTGATTTTCTCTTTTATTCTCTGGAAAGATTTCCGTTTTCTCTTTTATTCTCTGAAAAGGTTACTGTGTTTTTCTTTTTGATTTATCTAGAAAGATTTCCGCTTTCTCTAGTGTAGGTACATGTTCTATTGGGTGTCTAGTACATCCTCGTCGTAGAGACGAGTACAGGTTATGTAGGAAGAGGAGCACGGTACTGTATTTCTCTTTTGGTTTCTCTGGAAAGATTTCCGTTTCCTCTAGAGCAGGTACATGTTCGAAGGGTTGTGAAGTACATCCTCGTCGTAGAGACAAGTACAGCGTCGGAACCAAGAGGAGTACGAGGTAGTTTCTCTGTTTGTTTCTCTGGAAAGATTTTCCATTTTCTCTAGCGCAGGTACAGGTTCGAAGGGGTGTGAAGTACATCCTCGGCGTAGAGACGAGTACAGGTTATGTAGGAAGAGGAGCACGGTACTGTGTTCTCTTTTGATTTATGTGGAAAGATTTCCGTTTCCTCTAGCGCAGGTACACGTCCGAAGGGGTGTGAAGTACATCCTCGACGTAGAGACGAGTACAGGTTATGTAGGAAGAGTAGCATGGTACTGTGTTTCTCTTTTGATTTATCTGGAAAGATTTCCGTTTCCTTTAGCGCAGGTACACGTCCGAAGGGGTGTGAAGTACATCCTCGTCGTAGAGTAGAGTGCAGGTTATGTAGGAAGAGGAGCACGGTACTGTGTTTCTCTTTTGATTTATCTGGAAAGATTTCCGTTTCCTCTAGCGCAGGTACACGTCCGAAGGGTGTCGAGTACGGCGATGACGGCTAGTCGTGTACAGGTTTCGCATCAAAATGAGTACAAGTCTGTGCTTCTCCATCGCAGGTACTGGTTCAAATGCGTTTCAAGTACAACGGTGATGGTGAACCGAGTACATGTTTCGCACAAAAAGGAGTACATGATTTTGTCTCTTTCCGTTTTCTCTAGCCCAGGTACAGGTGTAAAAGCGTGTCGAGTGCAGGGGTGACCGGGAGTCGAGTACAACTTATGTAGGAGTACAGGATCGTGTCTCGTTTCCTTTTTCACTAGTGTAGTTACAGGTGCAAAGGCTTGTCGAGTACAGCGGTGAGGACGAGTCGAGTACAGTTCGCAGCAAATGAATTTCAGACATATGACACTACCATTAACATTACAGTGTCAATAAATTCGAGTAGTTTCTCAAATATTACATATAAAATATTGAAAAGTACACGTGACACTAGCATTAACTAATAACCAAATACAAATACTTGAACGTAATTCGTTGCGTGGTTCACATTGTTTCGTACGACACATTGTACTTATTTTAACTTACGCCTCACATTTTAGCTTTGTTATGACAAGCTTGAGCCAGGCACTGCCATGTAAGAATGGAGATCCTCTTTCATCTTTGAAGCTAAATGAGCAAATGTCTCCTTCTTTCAGGTAAAATTCTTGAACTATATCTCGGAAACCTTTCTTTATCATAGCTTTCCCATTCTTATCCATCTTCATGGTAGCATACATTGTAATGTCTCCCGATGTGCAATCGACAAAGAACTTTAACCGGTTCTTGTATGAATCCCCGAATGTGTTCATTAGTGAATTCTTCTGAAAATTCCTAAGAAGATATTAACGAACCATTATTAGTTTTGTTGTACAGTATGTCAGAAGTTTTCTTGTCATGAAGACAGTAAGTATTTTATATAACTGACGAGATAGACTTACGAAAACTCCGATAAACTTACCATCTTAGATATGCCTCTTGTAACAAATGATTTAGTCATGGTGCAAATATAATGTTTAATAGCTGGTGTCTGGTTCGTGATGACTTCATTTGTCAGCTGGAGTACTTGAGTGTAACTAGTAAGTAGCACGTGCTTTGCACCTTGCGCCATATAAGTAGAAGAATACTTTTTTGTTGAAAAAAAGTAGTAAGCAATTAAAGACTGGGATATTTACGAACTTTATGCATTGCGTAACCTTTTGCTCTAGACATAGAGACAAGCGGTTAGGGCTTCTTGCCTCCCATCGGCGTTGTCTATCTGCCCCACCTCGGCGGAACTTCTAGCGCATCCCTAGAGATAGAATAAAGTCCTCCCCACCTAGTCCCCATCTTGGCGAAACTTCTAGCGCATCGTTGAAAGGTGTGGTGGTGGCGGCTTAGGGTTTGTGTTCTACTTTGAAGGGTGTGGCGGTGTCGGCTCCCTGGAGATAGAATAAAGTCCTCCCTGCCTAGTCCCCATCTCGGCGGAACTTCTAGCGCATCGCCGCGAGAGCGTGTTGAGGTTTGTCTCCCGCGGAGCTAGTTAGATTTAGTCAGTGTTTCTTATGATCTACTCTTTTTTTCATCGGCGATGGTTGCTGCTCTCTTGCGCTGGTCCTACAGGCTCTTAGCACGACGACTTTCTATTTGTCTAATACAACAAGCTCTAGTACAATAGATTTTGCCCGCCTCCAATGACTGAGGGGCAATATAGGCGATGCTTCTTAGGCTCGTCCGAGTACTTGTAGTCGTCGCTACGGGATCCAGTGACCTGTTTGTAATTGTATTACTCTTGAGATTCCTTGTACTGTTGTTGAAAATTACAAATATGTTGGTGAACTTTTCGTAAAAAGGAAAAAAAGAAGAAGAATGATCTACGCCGAAGTGATGCATATTTTTTATGTACAGGTCAACATGAGTATGTGCATGTTTGTAATTAGATAAAGGATTATTTTTTGAGAAGGCGTATTATATTTTTTTGTAGAAGACGTAATGCATGTTAATTTATTACTTGTAAGTGAGTTCTTGACATGAGATAAGAAATGGTCTGTCAAGCAATTTAGAAAAATATAAAGAATAAAACGTATCTGATATTCTGAATATATCCATGTTAGGAGAAATGTCAAACTTCCTGCAAGAAAACCTTAGCGAAGTGACAACCTAATCGGGTAGTTCATGGTCAATTATTGGGCCTTGGCAGGTTTCCAAAAAAAGTTCCATACGCACGTGGACTTCTAGTTCCGCTTGATGAGAAAAATAATGTTTGCAGCACATCACCCAGGTTGCAACTTGCTAGTGTGCAACGCCTGTACTCTAGAATATTCGAAGATGGCTGGAGATGTTTGACCATTAACTCTCTAGAACATTCAGCTACCTCCTAGGAGATTCACAGGCAAGCTCGATGCGGAGTGATTGATGTGCGCGGGCGAATCCGGCGCATGGCAACCGTTGGATTACTTCCAAGGATAATTGATGAACGGTAGATGGTACTTTTGCATTGTAAATCAACGGTCACCATAGCCTCTGAGTTGTTTCGGCGGGAAACTGGAAGGAGGGTGGTAAATCCAAATTCAAAACTGCCACACTATACTAGTAGAGATTCATCTCCACGTGGTTTCCAAAGACGCATGCTTCGTCAAAATTTTCGTTTCCATACAGTCCAGGTCCTACAATCAAGAGGTATTATAAATTTTTCATTGAAAACTATATATTCACTGTAATGTTTGCTTTTTTGGTTGCTACTATTTGTACCTCTAACAGTTATCTTGTTCAACACCTCTGAGATAAACTGTGCATAACTTTCATCAATATCTCTGTCAACACCTTTTTCCGTGCTGTTGTCACTTTCATCATTGCTTTGCCTCTTTTCAGTGGCAGTGTTGGTTGTACCCTGATTACCTGTTGCGTGACTTTCCTACAGTTTAGATGCATTAAGATCATATAGTTTAGATGCATTAAGATTTAAATAAAATAAAATTAAATTTCATTGCATGACATGAAGTAATATGGTTTATACGCAACTAAGCATTAACTTATGATTATTTGAAAACCTGGTCTTGAGGGTCGACGCCGTATGTTGGATAGTTGTTGCACAAGTTTCCGTATTCCTCTGCCCTTGATTGCGCAGTCTCCTGAATTCTTGCAAGCAGTGTTTCCTAGATATGACATTTCAATTATTAATTCATTCATTGTAAATCATATTTAAATTGAATTTAGGTCAACTTTCATTGTATTTGATGAGTAATATATTTTTTGAAACCTAGTAGTGAGGGTCGGTCTCGCATATTGGACAGCTTCTGCACAAGTATCCGTACTTCTTTGCCCTGTTGTGTGCATCCTCTTGCAGTCTTGAGAGCATTTTCTATGTAGAACAAAAAGGTAACCATCAAATTGCATATGCTTGCAATATATTTTGGAGACCAAGGAACTACGGATTATTCACTAATGCAAACAAATACATTTTGGATATAAATAATTTATTTGTTTCAACTTAGTTCGAAGTGATAATGAAATTCATTTGATTTATAGTTATATCTTTTTCTTATTTGTCATTTAAATGTCATAGTGTGGAATATTAGTATATTTTAGCAACGAATATATTGTTCATGACCTATATTAATCATTTAACCTTGTTTTCTTGGTTGACTTGAAATTAAAATTTTATATACTTATTGATATCTCTGTGTCCGCCGACATTTGATCTTTTTCCCTTGGTTGACCTCGAATACGATGTATGTGTGTGATGTTTGTTCCTATTAGATCCATGAGCGGAACTTCAAGTTCGTGCTTGATTCACGAGGTGGCAAAAGAAAGCGTAGTGAGACTGTTTTCCAGTAGACCCTAGATCTGTTTTCTGCATTATTGTGGTATGCGACTGATCTATTTATAACATAGAGTTTCCACCGAATCTATAAGTTTTGGAGATATACATACCAATGATCCGAAACCTGGGATAGTTTTCCGAATTGAAGCCGGTGTCTCTGTGATGGAGATGCCGGCGATGCTCCCTTGCTGTTGTTGCTTTCTTTTCCTGTTTTGGATAAGGAGGTGGATTCTTGCAAAGCGGTTGGTGTGGAACTGTTGATTTTAGAAGCCAAGTAGAGTAGTTTTGGTGTGGTTTCTACCCAAAGACATTTCTGACCTACTTCGGGGTGTTATTGTCCATTCACTTTTATATTTATTCTATTATGACTCTATACATTTGGGACCTACTTGGGGGCATTATCGTCCACTCGTTTTATGTTTATTCTATTCTCGCCACTATTACATCCGGGAGCTACCGTGAGGTCTTGTCGTCCACTCTCTTTTACACTTATTGTATTCTCGCCTTATGACATACGGGACCTAGTGCGGTGTTTTGTCGTCCAGTGCCTTTTACATATATTATATTGTTCCAGCATGCTGTGGATGTTGTGGTTCATTAGTTTCCGATGTGTGGATGGGATTGTTCTCAAAAATACAATAATAGGAAAGACAATAGCGGAGGTACAAGTGCAAGGCTTGTACAGTACAGCGGTGGCGGAAATACGAGTACAGCATCTTCACTAAGAGGAGCACTTGACCTTGTTTCTCTGGATTATTCCCGTTTTTGTCTATTGTAGTTGAAGGTGCAAGGCTTGGTTGGTATGGAGGTGAGGGATTAACGAGTACAGCGTCTGCATCAAGAGGAGCACGTTCGTGTTCCTCCGGATGATTTTCGTTTTGTCTAGCGCAGTACAGGTGCAAGACTTGTGGAGTACGATGTGAAGTGGAGACGAGTACACCATCCTCACGGTGAGGAGCACGGTACTCGTGTTTCCCTTTGTTATTTTCCGTTTGTCTAGCGCAGTACAGGTGCAAGACTTGTGGAGTACAGATTTGAGGTGGAGACGAGTACACCATCCTCACGGTAGGAGCACGGTACTCGTGTTTCCCTTTGTTATTTTCCGTTTTGTCTAGCGCAGTACGTGTGCAAGACTTGTGGAGTACGGATGTGAGGTGGAGACGAGTACACCATCATCACGGTGAGGAGCACGGTACTGTGTTTCCCTTTGTTATTTTCCGTTTTGTCTAGCGCAGGTACAGGTGCAAGGCTTGTGGAGTACAGATGTGAGGTAGAGACGAGTACAGTATCCGCACGGTGAGGAGCAAGGTTTGTGGAGTACAGATATGAGGGAGAAACGAGTACAGCATCCGCACGGTGAGGCCCTTTGTGATTTTCCGTTTTGTCTAGCGCAGGTACAGGTGCAAGGCTTGTGGAGTATAGATATGAGGTAGTGACGAGTACAGCATCCGCACGATGAGGAGCACTGTACCGTGTTTCCCTTTGTGATTTTCCGTTTTGTCTAGCGCAGGTACAGGTGCAAGGCTTGTGTAGTACAGATGTGTGGGAGAAACGAGTACAGCATCCTCACGGTGAGGAGCACTATACCGTGTTTCCCTTTGTTTCCCTTTGTGATTTTCCATTTTGTCTAACGCAGGTACATGTGCAATGATTGTGGATTACGGAGGTGACAGAGAGACAAGTATAGTGTCCGCACCAATGGGAGGAGGGGTCCGTGTTTCTGTTTGTTTCTCTGCAATAATTTCTGTTTTGTCTAGCGGAGGTACATGTGGAAGGATTGTGGAGTACGGAGGTGACCTAGAGACGAGTACAGCGTCCGTACCAACCGTGTTTTTTTTGTTTCTCTGCAACAATTTCTGTTTTGTCTGGCGGAGTTACATGTGCAAGGATTGTGGAGTACAAAAGGTGATGGAGATACGAGTACAGTGTCCGCACCAAGAGGAGCAAAAATTTGTTCTCGTAAGATTTTGTTTTTGATTTTTTTTTTCCTGCGAGGTACAATGCAACCAACATGGTTAGAAAAGAGTACACTTGTTTCACATTTATAATCACTGGTTCGAATCAGGAAGTTATGCAATGATATGTTTGCGGATTTTCAACTTTGCAGACGTTTACAAAAAGTACAGATACTAAAAAAGTTGTAGGTAGTTCAAACCAACGTCTTAGTACAGACATTCATCACACTTCAGTTGTAGAAGTAAAAGTTTTCTGATGCTTCCATTGGGCCATCATCTTGCACCTGTAGATCAAAGGTATAACATAAAAAGTTTATTATAAAAAAATTATTTATTTTGTAAATTCACCACAACAACTTAATAGTATTACTTTATTTTGTATTCAATGAACAAGTTAATATTATCTTCATTGTTTGATTGTACCTGAATCCTTTCTTTTGTAGAAGCAGGTTACTTCGCAACTCTGTTACGATATGTTAACAAGTTAGAAAAATAATTTAAACGGTTGCTGTATTTGTAATTGAAGTTAACTCATATGTAGTCGAGGTTAACTCACATTTTTTCCACTTCTTGTTTTTTCTGCAGTGCCTTCTTGAGTTGGAGATGCAGCTTCTTTGTCAACCTGGTTTTTTGTATTTAAACTTTATTAGTCTTATATTGTTGTACTTGGAAATTTAAAATTATGATTTGTAAGTAGTTAGATTAGTTAAATTTGAACAGAAACAACAAAAAATTGCCAGTGTGATTATGTCTTTTGTCGTACCTCATTATTTGCTATCCTTTCATCTTGCTGAATTTGCTTGCAACGTTCATCCTGTGCTTTCTTGAACAATGCGAAAGTTTGTCCGAGATGAAATGTTGTCTTCGTAAACTTTCTATAACTTTAGCTTCGTTGTCAGAAATTTCTTTGACAGTAGATGCTTGGTTTTCAGCAGCTGTTCCATTTTTGAGGCGGTCAAATGTAGTTGGTACTTTGTGTGATAGGTCGTATGCGCTAGTCAGCAGGTTGTCAATCTGTTCCAATGTATCTTCTGATACACTGGTGTTTTCTTCTTCAATGGAACCACCAGCTTGGAATGTTTGATTCTCCGAAAGTACGCTTTGCCGACATCATTTGGTCTTCATGATGCGGATACATTCTTTTTAGTGGATTCCTTTTCTGGTAGTAAACTATGTCATTTGGTGCTTTCCACTGTTGGGATGAGAAAATGAAAACATTGTATTAACTTATGCAATATGAGATACAATTAACAAAAAAGATAAGGGATTTCTAGTTTCGTGCCCCTGGTTCGTTAGTTGTACTCAGTTTTCCCCAGCCTCTTAACTTTTCCTCAGTTTTCCCCTCCCTCTAGTTTGAAACCCCTTCCAGAGGCTCGGACGGGAGGGTTGCCGTCTGTTCAGAGGCCTTCCGTTACCGGTGACGGCTAGGGAGCCGCGGTGGTTTTGACTTGACCGTTGCTTTCGAAATGTGTTGACTATTGACCGGAAGAGCTGACCCAAAGCTTTCCCCTCCGTCCGAGGCCGGAGGAGCTCACACACCGCCCCTCCGCCGCCACGCCATCCTGCCCACCTACCTTATGGCGTCGTCCGCCGCCGAGCCGGCGCCGCCCCCACCACCACCCCGGGCTTCGCCTCCACCGGATCCGGATCTACCCCTGTCCTCTTTGTAATTCCGTCGCGGTGCGCGGACTATTCCCGCCAGCCGTGGAGAAGATTGGGAATCGGAGGGATCTAACGCATGGATTCCATCCGGGTAAGCATCGTCTCGCCTATCCCATGTGAATTAACGGTAGGCAGTTTTTGAGCGCCAATCGTTGTTGCTCAACTAACTGCGTTGCTTTTCGAATAGGATGGATCCGGCACGGCTTTTCGGTGGTGGTTAGGCTGGATTCTAGCTTTACGCGTGATTCTAAACGCTGTAAGACTGGGTTTAACTTCCCTGCGGTGGTTGCAACCACCATCTCGTTAACGGATTTCAAAGCTAACATCTACGATAACTACACCGGAGCTCTCTCGATGCGGTTCATTTCGAATATTTCAACAGCTCGGAGGGAAGATTTGTTCCACTAATTTCCGAAGAAGATCCGGGATTTCTTTTTGCTTTGAATGCTTCTTGCCGGTTCGGTAAAATTCGTATCCATGTGGACGGGGGCCGGGCATCATCCGGTGCCGGGGCATCATCGAGTGGTCGGGCATCATGTCTCTCTACTGCTGCTGCCTCTGCTAATAGTGTGCGCCGTGGCGCTCCTTGTAGGTCCACGACAGCACCATCTGTCCCCGAGTGCTAGTGGTAGCCGGATCGTTCGTACGGTCGATGTGGAGGACGATGCGGACATTGAGGATCAGCCTCCTCAAGATGATGAGGATGAGTTGATGTTTCCTGAATTGGTAGATCGATGCGATAAGCGGGCAATGGAGGATCAATACATGGAAGATATGGCTTTTGGTGCCAGATTTGATGACACTGATGATGAAGAGAAGAATGAGAATGATGACAGCCTCGTTTTAGCCGATTACGAAGGTGAAGACTTGCCAACAATTGAGTGGAACAGGGAGAAACCCCAGCTTGTAGAAGGCACCGTGTTTCAAACGATGATGGACTGCCGTAATGCAATTACTACATATCACATTCTCACTAAGAATAATTTCGAGGTTATTAAAAGTGAGCCGGGTAGGTTCACGGTTAAATGCCCATACCCAAGGTGTAGGTTTAGGCTGCATGCATCCACAATGCGCGAAGCGGCTTGGTTCGGGTACTACGCCAACCGGTTGTGTATTTAGATCACGGTGTAAAATTTGTTATCTATTACTGACATCCCTTATCATTATGTTTCAGATAAAGAAGAATAATGAGATCCATAGGTGTCCACCTCTAGGGGAGAGCCAGAGCTGAAAACAAAGCTAGCGAAGACTAGGTGGTTGGCAGATGTAATCCTAGATTGGCTGAGAGAAGAGCCTTCACTTGGTCCAACAGCACTCGTAAAAAGGTGGTTGAGAAGTATAAAATGAAGGTACCTTACATGATAATGTTCTATGCAAAGGAAATGGCTCTTGACAAGATCAATGGTCCATGGAATGAAAGCTTTCAGTTGCTTTACACTTTCAAAGCTGAAGTGGAGATGGCTAGTCCGAGGCAGTGTTGTAGCGATAGACAAGCATACAGTTCCCTACAAATTGAAAAGCGGGAAGGTAATGCACAAGGAATGTTTCAGAAGGGCTTTTGTTTGTTTCAAAGCTTGCTGGAAAGACTTTTTGGACGGTTGCAGGCCTTATTTGGCCGTGGATGCATCAGCTCTTCATGGCAGGTTTAAAGGACAGCTAGTTGCTGCTACTGCAGTTGATGGACATAATTGGATGTTCCCTGTTGCTTATGGGTTTTTGGAGGTTGAGTCACAGGAAAGTTGGACTTGGTTTCTGCAGAATTTGCGCGACCTTATAGGTCATCCAACAGGACTTGTTATCCACACAGATGCTTGCAAAGGTTTGGAGACTCACGGTAGAAGCAAGTATTCCCTGGAGTGGAGCATAGGGAATGTATGCGACACTTGGTACAGAATTTTACAAAAGAAATTCAAGGGTAAAGTTTTTACCGACAACCTATGGCCAGCTTCATACACATGCAGCTCTAGGAAGCATCTGTTTCATTTGGATGTGTTGTATAAACAAAAACCTCGGGGTGAAGGAGTACTTGGATGAACATCATGGTAGGGTGTGGTCAAGAAGCCAATTCAATGAAATTTGCAAGGTAGACTATGTAACAAGTAACCTTGCGGAGAGTTTCAATTCAAAGGTCAAGTCATTGAAAGGGCTTATGCTGTGGCAAATATTTGATAAGATTAGGCGAGATGATCATGATAAAGATCGATCTGCGTCAAAGAATTGCATCCACAAATTATGTTGGCCATCTCATGCTCCCGTCTTTGATTAAGTCTTTGCATGCCGGGGCAAAACAATTGAGGATGCGGTGCGTCAGAAAAGGAATGGAGGCTGAGGTAACCTACACTGACAAAGAAAACAGGCAGTGGAGGTATCCAGTGAGTTTGGTTGATAGGAAATGCCATTGTAGGGGATGGCAGATCCGTGGGATACCCCTGCATACACGCATTGTTTTTCATGAGTGTTATAGGGGGTGAAGAGGGTGAAGTTGATCGGTATGTGTCGAGTACTTCTCTGTTGCCAAATTTAGGGCTGCATATGCTATGAATGTTCCTACCTTGTTGGGAAAAGACCAATGGATGAAAGTCGATCCGGGCTTCAAACTGTACTCTCCGGTATTGACTAGACCGGCGGGTAGGCCGAGGAAGAATAGGATCGAGCTAGTGCAGAGGGTGGTGCACCGATTCGAAAACGTAAGTGCAAACGTTGTGGAATCCCTGGACACATTGCTAGGCTTTGTAAAAATGGAGTTGACCCAGCTTTTGGAATGGAAGATCAGGCGGGAGCGAAAAATGCGAGAGGAGAATGAAGCAGCAATTCAACTTGAGATTGAAGCAGCAGTTCAACATGATGTGATTGAAGCAGCAAATGCAGAGGAGATTGAAGCAGCAGTTCAACATGAGGAGATTGAAGCAGCAAATGCAGAGGAGATTGAAGCAGCAGTTCAACATGAGGAGATTGAACCGATGGATCGAGAGCGGGGGGAACAGATGGATGTAGAGCTGCTTGAACCATTGGATGGAGAGCAGAGGGAAAAGATGGATATAGAATGGCTTCAACCGATGAGTCTAGAGGAGAGGGAACAGTATAGTCGAGAATGCCACGAAAGTGGTAAGGCCATGATACAAGCTAACTTCGAAGAGTGCATGGCGAAGAAAAAGCACAAGCTTTGCGGAAGAAGAAGAACAAGAAAGAGGGCAAAAGGAAGGTAGACACCGGTAATATCCCCGTTAGGGTTACCCGGAGTAAGGTGGTGGCCCCGGCGAGTCACACCAGGAGCAAGAGAAAGATTTTATTCTGAACAACTAATTTGAATTTGTATAAACAATTTGTATTGGGGTTCCCTTTGTATTGGCGATCCCTTTGTGTTGAACAATTTGTATTGGGGATGCCTTTGTGTTGAACAATTTGAATTTGTATGAACAATTTGTATTGTGGTTCCCTTTGTATTGGGGATCCCTTTGTGTTGAACAATTTGAATTTGTATGAACAATTTGTATGCCACATTTAAGCCACATTTATCATTTTAGGGTTTTAGGGTTTTAGGGTTTTAGGGTTTTAGGGTTCAATTCAAAATAATTCAAAACATGGTGGAACCTTCCCATGGAGCCTTATTATGTTACCTACAACCTAGAGAAATAATAATGGAAAAGGAAATATAGAGATATGAAGTTTTTATGCCAAAAGCTTCAAAACCACTTCCTAGTCCATGAGCTACTAGATATGAAGATGCGAGGGCTTTCTGCTCAATACACCTCCCAAATACCCACTATGCTTACAAACTTTGTCCAAATGAGTCCAAATTCGTCACACTTGTGTATCTTTGAGTTGCAAACAATATCTAGTCGGCCAAAATGTAATATATTGTTCAAATAACACAATTTTACAATTTTTATGCCAAAAGCTTCAATTTCCCTTAGTCCGTTTATTATTTGGGTGCCCTTGTTTTACTTAGTGTTACTCAGTTTTCCCCTCCGGGCCCACTTGTTTTACTCGGTCATACTCGGTTTTGCTCTTCCGATAAACATTTCCTCACTTTTCCCCTCTTAGTTCTACTCAGTTTTCCTAACTTGTACTCACCGGCTGATCTCCGATTGGTCGAGATGTATGTCACACGGATCTTGGTTAGTTGAAAGCTCAACGAACGCTTGCACCGTTCGATCATTTATGATCGGACGGCTCGATATCTCTCTCTACCACGATGGACGCATACGGAGACAAGAGCAGAGCACATACCTACCAACCCTGGCAGTCGCATATTCCAGCCGCATCCTCCTCTCTCGTATTTCCTCTCTTACTACGGCGGTCGCGGCGGCGCGGATCTAACCGTGCGTGCGGCGGCGTGCGGCGGCGCAGATCTAACCGTGCGTGCGGCGGCGTGCGGCGGCGCGGATCTAACCGTGCGTGCGGCGGCGCGGATCTAACCGTGCGTGCGGCGGCGCGGATCTAACCGTGCGTGCGGCGCGGCGTGCGGCGGCGCGGATCTAACCGTGCGTGCGTCGGCGTGCGGCGGCGCGGATCTAACCGCGTGCGTGCGGCGGCGTGCATCTAACCGTGCGTGCGCCGTGGATCTAAGAGTGCCGGTGAGGATCTAACCGTCGGAAATAGTTGAAATGTCTCTCTCTGTCTAATGTCTCTCTCTGTCTCACTTTCGATTCTATTCTCAGATCTCGTTGAATGATGAAGAACACCAAGACGGCGGCCGTGCCGACGGTGGTCATCGATGCCACGAACATTGAAGCCATCGCCTACAACATCGCTTCGACGGCGCGGACCCAGCCTTCAATGTCGGAGCCTCGTTGATGTCTCACTTCCGGTGCCGAGAGTGCGAATCGATGCCAAGACGATTGAAGCCATCGTCTACAACCGCGGCTGCAAAGCCGCCGATCCAGCCCTCCGCAGATCCGTCGCTGATGAAGAACACCAAGACAGCGGCGGTTCCGACACTGGTCATCGATGCCACGAACATTGAAGCCATCGCCGATAACATCGCTTCAACGTTTGATGGCGCAGATGACCACCCCTCAGCCGCCCGTCGTCCCGGCCTTTCTTGCCCATCGCTGCGCGACCGTGTTCGACGCCGCAAATTGGGATACATTATTATAAATTTGTATTTTTCAATTTCCAAATGGGATAAAATTGTTCGAACTACTACCTCCGTCTCAAAAAAGCTTCTTCACGTTCTTGATGTGTCCATGTACATCCGTATGTATGATTTGAATTCTATCCCAACTTGATTGGGAAGATATTGATATGTATTTGATCCGGAGGCTGGTACATGCTTTCACTTTTGGGATCCCTTGCTAAAATTATCGTGCACATTACTTAGCACAAGTAGGAAATTGTACACCGAAATACGAGTGCTTAGAGCCACAACAAAATACAAGTGGTTAGAGCCATCTACTCGAATAACAATTCTATACTAAATCGTCTACCGGAACCACATAACCGCTAGGACAGGGATGACACCTAATAAAACTGCACGAGATGAATCTACTTTTCTCCTCTCCCATCACTTTTAGTTCATGTTCTAGATTTTCTACCACTTGATCAAATACGGCAAGATCTGTCTCAACTCTCAACTTCTCCTTGCGAATAAGCTCGAATTCTTCTTTTCTTCATCCACAATACGCTTCAGCTCGAATATCATCGAGTTTTTACGGGCCAATTCATCACCTAAATTGGCCACCTTCTCCTCCAAATCCATCCTCTGGCTACACCACTCGGGTTGATTCATCTTGGTATGCAATGTACCATGGATCATCGGCTTGCCCGGCTAACTCGTAACAATAATGGAAAAAAGAACAACCGAAATCACCCCAACAGGCCATGGCGGAACTTCAAATTCACCCCAAATTCAACGGTAGTACAGAGAGCTGAAGCTATATACCTGCACTTCCGACGAGGTAGGAGAAGTAGAACGTGGCCACGACATGATCGAATCCCCACCCTCGCCGGTGTACCCGCTACGAAGAGACATTGAGGACTATTTCGTACCTGCAAACTCCAATAAATTACGGGAACCGAATCGATTAGGGGGCGGGGGAGGCAGAAGCGGAGGTCTACCAATTGGTGCGCGGAACAATTCCCGGTCGTCGTGGGCGGCGGATCTGCTTGCGGCGGACTTTCCCGCGGTGGGTACAATGCGTGCGGACGAAACAAGTGCCTGGAGCCGTGGTTGACGTGCAGCGCCGCAGTTCGTCCGACGCCGCCGGGGGACGAGCCGGCGGCGCGACGAGGCGCCGGCGCGCCGCCGGCGATGGCTACTCCGTCCGACGGTGGGGAACGAGCTGCCGCCGGTTCTCCGGTCTAGCTTAAGAATAATTAATTAGCGAACTTGTTGCTTCTCTCTATGATATTCTCTAAAGACATATATCAGAGCGGCAAGATATGATTTTTTCTCTCTAAATAAATAGACGACCCCACTGGTCATTGGCTGCGGCAGCCCCACAGAGCGGCAATATATGAGTTTCTCTAAATAAATAGACGACCCCACTGGTCATTGGCTGCGGCAGCCCCACAGAGCGGCAATATATGTCTTTTCCTGAAAAATAGACGACCCCACTCGGTCATTGGCTGCAGAGGCCCCACGGAGCGGCAATATATGAGTTTCTCTAAATAAATAGACGACCCCACTCGGTCATTGGATGCGGCAGCCCCACGGAGCGGCAATATATGTCTTTTCCCGAAAAATAGACGACCCCATCGGTCATTGGTCGCGGAGGCCCCACGGAGCGGCAATATATGAGTTTCCCTAAATAAATAGACGACCCCACCGGTCATTGGCTGCGGCAGCCCTACGGAGCGGCAATATATGTCTTTTACTCGAAAAATATACGACCCCACCGGTCATTGGCTGCGGCAGCCCTATAGAGCGGCCCCATTTGTCATTGGCAGCACCGCGTATAAAATCATGAAATAAAACGGCCCACACGTCGGCCGATAGATGGATCGCTGCTCCGACGTGTCTCCCGACCCTACCCGTCGGCACGAGACGGTCGGGGAGGAGCTGCCCTCGTGCGGCCCCACCCGGTCGGACTAACGGTCAAGACCTCCGACCCGACGGCTACCGGCCGTTCCAAAGCACTTGTGCGTGTTTCAAACTAGAGGAGGGGAAAACTGAGGAAAAACTAAGGGACTGGGGAAAACTGAGTACAACTAACGAACCAGGGGCACGAAACTAGAAATCCCAAAAGATAAAGGGTCATTGAAATTTTCTTACAGGTAAGTTTCCAAATATCCAGGTATTGGTTTCTTCCCCGCCTTTTTTAGCACAGTCTGCTGCAGCGATGCTCTTTAGTTTTTCATAATTCATGAAGTGTGTACGAGGTGTTCTTGTGTCCAGGTCTGAAAGGCCTTGTTTCATACAACGAGTCAAGATATAACAGAACCGGTGCTATGATGCAGCCAGCAGGGTAGTCCATTTTGATTTAGATTTTCTGTACTGGATGACTGCTCTCTTGAGCTCATCTACAAGCAACTGACACAAATCCATGTCCTTCAACTTTGATATGTCCAGATTTTTTACCATTGCTGCCTCCCTTGACACACGGACAGCTGTTCCAGGGCATATGAATTTCATGTACATTATCAACACAAATACTTTCAGAGCCAAATCGTCGTTTGCTTCGTCTTTAACCAACAGCCTTAGGAGCTTGCGAAGGTCATCAGTATTCATATCCTCATTTTTCCTAAATCCAAGCTCAATCTTCAGCTCATGCAATGTTTTGTCGTTGCCACTTTCTGATGGTCTAGGAGTTGTGTTTGAACCGTCTGGCAGTCCAAAAAGCAGATGGATAGCATAAGATGTAATCTCAATTACTTTGTTTGCTACTCCTAGATTCAGAGTCATGGTTGTTGGATCTATTCTATTCATAAGGAAGCAGGCAAGTCGGATATTAATGTTTTGCCTGATCTTGCTGTCAAGCAAAGGATCCAAACCTGCATCCCGAAGTCTTTTTATATGCCGTTCCTCCAATATTTCAACACAGGTGAATAGTTGTCTAAGTGAGCATCTTACTGTCTTGTTGATCGTTCTGGCCATAAAATTTATTTTTGCTTTTTTTGCAATCCTTCTTGCCTTTTCCTGTTTATTGCCTTTATTTTTTTATCTTCTGAATTTTCAGATATGTTCTGCATGATTAAAATCAATTGTGTTAGACAAAAATGTTTAACAATATAATAAATGCATTTATTTTGGATCCAAGGTACTAAGAAAAATAATCATATTTACCTCGTTGTATTCATCGTTTTCTTTTTCGCTTGTGTTGTTCTCTTCGTTGTCGTCATGCTCAGGCGTGATGTTTGGTATTGCGATACAATTTTCTTATTGCGGCGGCGTTTTTTGATTTCTTTCCTTCTTTGGCAGATTTTGTAGGCTGTGTTTTTTCTTCTTCATTGATATTTGGAGCACTTTGGCTAGAGCTGGTGACTACTGTCTCTTTTGTAGATGACAATCGTTTTCTTCTCCTTGGACTTTTAGAACCAATATCGGCAGTTTTCTTTAACATGTTTTCAGACTCTTTTTCCATTCTTGCTGCCTCTTTCTCTGATGATATATTCTTGTGCTTTCTTCCTGCAAGGCTATTCAAAATGCTTCCGCGAGGAGGCGGTCCGACTCGCTGTCGCAATATTTTTAGAGGAATCCGCGCTCGTTCTTGCTTCACAATTTTTCCTTTTAGACCGTATATTTGCATTGAATGCATTTATGTTGTCTTGTTCTTCTCGGGAACACAACCGCCGGTGGCTTCAAGTTTAGTGGGGCAATTGGAGCTTCCTCATGATTTATAGTGGCTGCAATAATATCGCAGAAATCATCTATCCAAAGGTTAATACATGGAATTCGTATTTAAAATTTAATATAATTGTTTGAAGCTATTATACTTTTATACATACGCATTTTAGTTGTAGAGAAGTTTTAGTTAATCTTAAACTCATTGTCATGGATGGTAAGTACCAGAAAAATTTTATATTAGAAATTTTCAATTTTTTTGTTTTAATATGCTTTATAGATAAACCGGTTTGACTTCAAAGGAATCATAAGAGTAACACATTTTTGCATCGAGGGATAAGTTTGTACATTACCTTCATTCAAGGACGGTGATAGCTGCTGACTTGTCATACCGGAGATTTGCTATTCTTCCTGAAATTGAAATGCAAAAATCTGCATGGGAGGAAAGCAACTGTTTAAATTTATCATGGAAACTATTCTTAAATTAATTTTGTTAAGATGAGTGATAGCGTGTATTTCACACGTTCGTTGGGCAACCCCAAGAGGAAGGTATGATGCGCACAGCAGCAAGTTTTCCCTCAGAAAGAAACCAAGGTTTATCGAACCAGGAGGAGCCAAGAAGCACGTTGAAGGTTGATGGCGGCGGGATGTAGTGCGGCGCAACACCGTAGATTCCGGCGCCAACGTGGAACCCGCACAACACAACCAAAGTACTTTGCCCCAACGAAACAGTGGAGGTTGTCAATCTCACCGGCTTGCCGTAACAAAGGATTAACCGTATTGTGTGGAAGATGATTGTTTGCAGAGAAAATAGTAAAAACAAGTATTGCAAGCAGATTTGTATTTCAAGTATTAAAGAATGGACCGGGGTCCACAGCTCACTAGAGGTGTCTCTCCCATAAGATAAAAGCATGTTGGGTGAACAAATTACAATCGGGCAATTGACAAATAGAGAGGGCATAACAATGCACATACATGACATGATAAGTATAGTGAGATTTAATTGGGCATTACGACAAAGTACATAGACCGCCATCCAACCGCATCTATGCCTAAAAAGTCCACCTTCAGGTTATCGTCCGAACCCCCTCCAGCATTAAGTTGCAAAGCAACAGCACAATTGCATTAAGTATGGTGCGTAATGTAATCAACAACTACATCCTCGGACATAGCGCCAATGTTTTATCCCTAGTGGCAACAACGACAACACAACCTTAGAACTTTCTCACATCGTCCTGGTGTCAATGCAGCATGAACCCACTATCGAGCATAAGTACTCCCTCTTGGAGTTAAAAGTAAAAACTTGGCCGAGCCTCTACTAGAAACGGAGAGCATGCAAGATCATAAACAACACATGTATAATAACTTGATAATTAACATGACATGGTATTCTCTATCCATCGGATCCCGACAAACACAACATATAGAATTACGGATAGATGATCTTGATCATGTTAGGCAGCTCACAAGATCCAACAATGAAGCACAATGAGGAGAAGACAACCATCTAGCTACCGCTATGGACCCATAGTCCAGGGGTGAACTACTCACTCATCACTCCGGAGGCGACCATGGCGGTGTAGAGTCCTCCGGGAGATGAATCCCCCTCCGGCAGGGTGCCGGAGGAGATCTCCGTAATCCCCCGAGATGGGATCGGCGGCGGCGGCGTCTCAGTAAGGTTTTCCGTATCGTGGTTTTTCGCATCAGGGGTTTCGCGACGGAGGCTTTAAGTAGGCGGAAGGGCAGAGTCGGAGGGCTGACGAGGGGCCCACACCATAGGTCGGCGCGGCCAAGACCTGGGCCGCGCCGCCATGTGGTTTGGCCACCTCGTGGCCCCACTTCGTATGTTCTTCGGTCTTCTGGAAGCTCCGTGGAAAAATAGGCCCCTGGGTCTTCGTTTCGTCCAATTCCGAGAATATTTCGTTACTAGGATTTCTGAAACCAAAAACAGCAGTAAAACAGAACCGGCACTTCGGCATCTTGTTAATAGGTTAGTTCCGTAAAATGCACGAATATGACATAAAGTGTGCATAAAACTTGTAGGTATCATCAATAATATGGCATATAACATAAGAAATTATCGATACGTCTGAGACTTATCAAGCATCCCCAAGCTTAGTTTCTGCTCGTCCCGAGCAGGGTAAAACGATAACAAAGATAATTTCTGAAGTGATATGCCATCATAACTTTGATCATACTATTTGTAAACATATGTAGTGAATGCAGCGATCAAAACAATGGAAATGACATGAGTAAACAAGTGAATCATAAAGCAAAGACTTTTCATGAATAGTACTTCAAGACAAGCATTAATAAGTCTTGCATAAGAGTTAACTCATAAAGCAATAAATCAAAGTAAAGGTATTGAAGCAACGCAAAGGAAGATTAAGTTTCAGCGGTTGCTTTCAACTTGTAACATGTATATCTCATGGATAATTGTCAACATAGAGTAATATAACAAGTACAATATGCAAGTATGTAGAAATCAATGCACAGCTCACACAAGTGTTTGCTTCTTGAGGTGGAGAGAGATAGGTGAACTGACTCAACATAAAAGTAAAGAGAATGGTCCTTCAAAGAGGAAAGCATCGATTGCTATATTTGTGCTAGAGCTTTTATTTTGAAAACATGAAACAATTTTGTCAACGGTAGTAATAAAGCATATGAGTTATGTACATTATATCTTACAAGTTGCAAGCCTCATGCATAGTATACTAATAGTGCCCGCACCTTGTCCTAATTAACTTGGACTACCGGATCTTTGCAATGCACATGTTTTAACCAAGTGTCACAATGGGGTACCTCCATGCCGCCCGTACAAAGGTCTAAGGAGAAAGCTCGCATTTTGGATTTCTCACTTTTGATTATTCTCAACTTAGACATCCATACCGGGACAACATGGACAACAGATAATGGACTCCTCTTTAATGCATAAGCATGTGGCAACAATTATTATTCTCATATGAGATTGAGGATATGTGTCCAAACTGAAACTTCCACCATGAATCATGGCTTTAGTTAGCGGCCCAAAGTTCTTCTCTAACAATATGCATGCTCCAACCATGAAGGTGGTAGATCTCTCTTGCTTCAGTACAAGACGGACATGCATAGCAACTCACATGATATTCAACAAAGAATAGTTGATGGCGTCCCCGTAAACATGGTTATCGCTCAACAAGCAACTTAATAAGAGATAAAGTGCATAAGTACATATTCAATACCACAATAGTTTTTAAGCTATTTGTCCCATGAGCTATATATTGCAAAGGTGAATGATGGAGTTTTAAAGGTAGCACTCAAGCAATTTACTTTGGAATGGCGGATAAATACCATGTAGTAGGTAGGTATGGTGGACACAAATGGCATAGTGGTTGGCTCAAGTACTTTGGATGCATGAGAAGTATTCCCTCTCGATACAAGGTTTAGGCTAGCAAGGTTATTTGAAACAAACACAAGGATGAACGGTACAGCAAAACTCACATAAAAGACATATGGTGAACATTATAAGACTCCATACCGTCTTCCTTGTTGTTCAAAACTCAATACTAGATGTTATCTAGACTCTAGAGAAACCAAATATGCAAACCAAATTAGCAAGCTCTAAGTATTTCTTCATTAATGGGTGCAAAGTATATGATGCAAGAGCTTAAACATGAGCACAACAATTGCCAAGTATCAAATTATCCAAGACATTTTAGAGTTACTACATGTAGCATTTTCCAATTCCAACCATATAACAATTTAACGAAGAAGAACTTCGCCATGAATACTATGAGTAGAGCCTAAGGACATATTTGTCCATATGCTACAGCGGAGCGTGTCTCTCTCCCATAAAGTGAATGCTAGGATCCATTTTATTCAAACAAAACAAAAAAACAAAAACAAACCGACGCTCCAAGCAAAGTACATAAGATGTGGCCGAATAAAAATATAGTTTCAGGGAGGAACCCGATAATGTTGTTGATGAAGAAGGGGATGCCTTGGGCATCCCCAAGCTTAGACGCTTGAGTCTTCTTAATATATGCAGGGGTGAACCACCGGGGCATCCCCAAGCTTAGAGCTTTCACTCTCCTTGATCATATTGCATCATACTCCTCTCTTGATCCTTGAAAACTTCCTCCACACCAAACTCGAAACAACTCATTAGAGGGTTAGTGCATAATAAAAATTCACATGTTCAGAGGTGACACAATCATTCTTAACACTACTGGACATTTCATAAAGCTACTGGACATTAATGGATCAAAGAAATTCATCCAACATAGCAAAAGAGGCAATGCGAAATAAAAGACAGAATCTGTCAAACAGAACAGCATCCGTAAAGATGGATTTTATTAGGCCACCAGACTTGCTCAAACGAAAATTCTCAAATTGAATGAAATTTGCGTACATATCTGAGGATCATGCTCAGTAAATTGGCGTAATTTTCTGAGCTACCTACAGGGAGATAGACCCAGATTCGTGACAAGCAAAGAAATCTGGAACTCGCGCAGTAATCCAAATCTAGTACTTACTTTTCTATCAAAGACTTTACTTGGCACAACAAAACTTAAAACTAAGATAAGGAGAGGTTTCTACAGTAGTAAACAACTTCCAAGACACAAATATAAAACAAAAATACTGGAGTAAAAACATGGGTTGTCTCCCATAAGCGCTTTCTTAACGCCTTCGCCTAGGCGCAGAAAGTGTTTCTCAAGTAACATCAAGAGATGAAGCATTGATATCATAAGCTCCCCCATTTGTAGTGGTACTAGGGGCTTTGTCAATTTTAGGCCTATAATAATATTTCTTTGGTTTAGGCACTTTAGAGACATACATAAACTTTTGCTCCTTTCCCACATAAGCTTTCTCTCTAAACTCGTAAAGATGAAAAGGTTGAACCCAAGGTTCCCATAGCTTTTTCAAGTTCGCCAATCCTATTAATTTGATTATCATGATCAACACAAGTTCCTAGGACACTAATTCTTTCATCAATTCCTCCTAAGGATTTATCAAGTTCATCAGTTTTTATCAAGTAATATCTCCAACTTAGTTTCAACACTCGGAAAATTTTTCTCTATTGTTTCCAATTTTTTCATAACATCCTCAAGGGAGGTTTCAATTTTAGTTTCATTAACAGGTGGTGTTCCAAATAAACTCTCAATAATGCAGCTAGTTTCTAAAGCGGGAGCACATAGGAAGTTACCTCCCGCGAGACAATCAAGAACATATCTATTCCAGCTAGAGATACCAACATAAAAATTCCCGAGTAGAATAGTAGTGGAGTGTTTCTTAGTGCACCTATTATGGGCATCACTAATTCTATACCAAGCATCTTTTAAACATTCTCCCCCTTGTTGCTTAAATGAACGAACTTCAACTTCGGGATTACTCATTTTAGCGGTAGT
>NC_061514.1:183733688-183764550 GCF_022539505.1 Lolium rigidum
AAATTGGGATTTCTATTTTCGTGCCCTCGGGTCGTTAGTTGTACTCGGTTTTCCCCAGCCCCTTAGTTTTTCCTCGAGTTTTCTCCAAGCCTATGTACGAAACCCGCGAAGGAGCTCGGACGGAAGGAATCCGTTTATTTGGACGTTACGTGCTGACGTGTTGCGCCGCGTCGTGTGGGGCCTCGTCGTGTGGGGCCGCGTCGCATGGGGCTGGTAGAAAGGGACCGCGTGGGACGGGGACGAGAAGCGTTTGGTTGCACGTGAGCGGAGAGCTGGGTTTTGTCTCTCTCGGCCCAAATTGGCATTTTTAAGAGCACCTTTTCCCCTCTTTCTCTCTCTGTCCTTTTCACCAAATTAGTATCAAATCTAGAGAAGCTTCTATTTCTATCTTTTTTCAATATGGCAGCAAATCTAGTAGCAAATCTAGTAGCAAATCTCTGGGGTTATTTATGCCTTTTGGCCCTCGTTTTTTGCCCAATATGGCAGCAAATCTAGTAGCAAATCTAGAAGCTAGTATATGATAAATTCACAACAACATAATCACAAAACTAAGTATAATACATAAGCTGCATACGGCAGCCAAAAGCGAGGCAATAACGTTGTTAATGTTCACGACAAACTAAGCTGAAAAATATACAAGACGCACGCAATGTATGGACAACAAGAAGATTAGGATGAATGAATTTGTTCTTCATTCCTCCTCATATATTTCTTCGTCGCTCCATTCGTGCATTTCCCCAAGGAAATATTCATTGAACTCCTTCACGTCTGCAGTGTGCGGCCAATACATCCTCCAAACGGTATGGCTTGTGTTCATTTCTCATACCGTAGCTTCCTATTCTATCCACACGTACTGGCCACTCATCCCGAGGCCTTTGTATCATGAGAGTACTCTACGATATAACCCAAATCCGCGTAGTAGATGCTGCCAGGTCGAAGTGTCGGGTACACTGCTGGTGTCGACGGAGATACACCGGATATAATTCACGAAGAAGGCATTACTGCCAATGTTGCTGACCGGATGGAGAGAGCGGCTGCGAGTGTCCACACGGTACACCAATGGTTTGCCCGCCAAAGCCTCGCTGACCAACAACACAAGCAGCGAGATCACCATCCGACTTCACAAGGTAGAACTTCTGATGTCCAAGTTCTGGAAATGAAATTAGTGTCTCCATCTTGACAGTGCTCGCGCGCTGCCGCAACTGTACATTGGTGCATACTATTCTTCCGATCTCAAAATTGTCCGCAGCTACTGCATACAGTTCACCATTGAATGGGGTAATGCAACGTAGACAATGGTTCTTGATCGAAAATCTTCCTTCTCCCCAATCTTCATTTATATCCTTAGTTGGAGTGCTCTCATCGACCCAACCAATTTCCGACGGGTAATGTGCGGCAACGAAGACCATAGTCGGGGATTTGATAACGGCGCGATTTCAGAAAAACGAGATGGCATCTGCGCCTCAAACATAGTGTTCGATTTCTTTACGAGTGGGTTCAGCGGCCGTATCTTGTGCGGCGGGTTCTTCCGGGCAAGCACGATGACACCACGGCAAAAGCCGACGAAGTAGTATCTAAAATATATTGATGAAGATAACATTCAGCACTAAGATGTGTTTAAGATTGAAAATAAAAAGGTAGATATGGAGGAATTTGAACCTTGTATGAACTTCCGATAGATCTATGGTGACGTAGCGTGATGTGCCGAGTTGGAGGAAGGTGAACTCAGCGACGCGTGGAACGGCGTGGTGTAGCATGATCCATTCGTCCAGGTGCACGTCGGTCTCAAGCAAACCTGAGCGCCAATTTCTACAGACTTGCCTCATAGCAGAGTAGGTGTCGGCGTACTCCTCGTTCGCCGGTAAGCATTGGCCGATCTTGTGAAGTGGTCCATCAGCCGAGAGAGAGGCCCGAGTTCACGGAGGCGCCACGCTTGGATGCGCCGCCCTCGGAGGCGGCGCGCTCGGCGGCGACGGGCTCGGCGGTGAGCGGGCTCGGCGGCGGCGGGCTCGGAGGCGACGGGCGCGGAGGCGACGGGCTCGGAGGCGACGGGCGCGGAGGCGGCGGCCGCCGGCGCATTCTTCTTCTCCATCGCCGGCGGGGTAGCGTGCGTACGGCGGTTGGGGTTTTTCGATTTGGAGAAGTTGATGGGACGTGAGAGGGGTGGTTTCGTGCGTGAGCGAGAATGAGACGACGTGTGTGCGAGAGGGAGGGAGGGGCTTACGCGTCCTAAATGCGACCCGCGTCCTACGCGTCCACTATTTGCACGTACGCACCGCGACACGCGTCAACAATGGCACGTCTTCCACTTACGCACCGCAACACGCGTCCTCGGGTCTAACCCTGGAAATTTAGATATACTCAGGTATACCCCCGAGTCATATACTAGCATTTTGTGTGTGCCCAGTTTTCTCCTTGAGTGCTAATACTGGCTAGTGTAATATACTCAGTTTTACCCTCAAGTGGCTGGTCAACAGAGAGTCAATAAATGGGATTAACTAGTTAAATGAGTTATTTAATGTGCAAAAAATTCCGAAAAGAGTGGCACTTACTCATGGAGTCTTTACCACAAATTGCCACTTCTCAAATCATAGATAAATCATAGATAAATCAAGTTTCACCACAAATTGCCACTTCTCAAATCACCTAGTAGCTATGAAGGTGCATGGTTTTCCATAATAAGCCCTACCCAAAACAGCTTTCCCAAAAACATACTTTGTACGAATGAGGCCATAATTTTCACACTCATGTAGATTTGTATTGCAAATAGTTTGAGGTAGGCCAAGATGGGTTTCATTGTACAAAACACGCATTTTCCATTTTTTAAATCTCATATTTGAATCCCTTAGTCCATTTACTACTCACTTGCCCTTGGTTTCTTGATACTACTCAGTTTTCCCTCTCCCTTCACAAACTCTCACGGACGCCCAACATTGCCACTGATTGGTCTAGCCCATGTCACGCGGATCGTGCCCGCCGACCGTTGATCGTATGATCTAACGGGCGGGATAACCCCTATCTCTCTCTCCGGTCGGGGCCACAACCTCTCTCTCTCTGTCGTCGGTTAGCTTCACGCAAAGTTTGGTTTTACGCATTATTTTTCACGAGCTAAATTATAAACTCTTTTTAGGCATTGCTTTTCACGCAAAAAATGATAAACCATCACCGATTTGTTGTAGCCATTACTTTTCACGCACAAAAATGATACACCATCACCCATTTCTTGTACCCATTACTTTTCACGCAAAAAACGATAAATCATCACCGATTTTGTTGTAGCCATTACTTTTCACGCAAAAAATGATACACCATCACCCATTTCTTGTAGCCATTACTTTTTACGCAAAAAACGATAAACCATCACCGATTTGTTGTAGCCATTACTTTTCACGCACAAAAATGATAAACCATCACCCATTTCTTGTACCCATTACTTTTCACGCAAAAAACGATAAATCATCACCGATTTTGTTGTAGCCATTACTTTTCACGCAAAAAATGATACACCATCACCCATTTCTTGTAGCCATTACTTTTCACGCAAAAAACGATAAACCATCACCGATTTTGTTGTAGCCATTACTTTGCACGCAAAAAATGATACACCATCACCCATTTCTTGTACCCATTACTTTTCACGCAAAAAATGATAAACCATCAACGATTTGTTGTAGCCATTACGGTAAATGATAAACTATCACGAATTACCATTTCTTTTAGGCATTACTTTTCGCGGTAAAATGATAAACTATATCACGAAGTTCCATTTCCGTCAAGATAGTCCGCATTACTTTTTGTTGAGATATATACCCCCACAACGGTCGTCTCCTCCTTAATTTATTGTGTAAACCCCCACAACGGTCATCTCCTCCTTAATTTATTGTGTAAACCCCCACCAACGTTCACCTCCTCCTTATTTTATTGTGTAAACCCCTACAACGGTCATCTCTCCCTTATAAACACCCACACGGCCATCCCTTGTGTCAATAGGTTCTGCCTCTCTCTTCTTCGGTCACATACACTTGATCATCCATTGCCATGGCTTCCACGTCTCGGACGCGGACCGGAAGGGGAAGGGGAAGGGGAAGGGGAAGGGGAAGGGGAAGTGGATCATCATCATTGCCACCACCACCGTCAACACTGCCATTGATCATAGAGGAGTTCTTCATCGTCGTCTATGAAGACCCTTTGGTCAAGAAGGTACGTACGCGTTCCCACATATATGATGCATGTGATTAATTATGGGCATGTTCTAAAAAAAACCTTTAATTTCAAACGATCGGCGCTCGATCTCTTTGCAGGAACTCCCAAAAAAGTTTGCGGACTATCTTGACGGCCAGGAGCCAGCTAAGGTGTATCTGCGAGCAGCTGACTGCGGTCCTCGTCTCTGGACCGTGGAGGTCCTATTTGACGGACAAGGCCGGATGTACCTCGACAAGGGCTGGGAGAAATTCGCCATCGCGCACGGTGTGGATTTCGGCTGCCACGTACACTTCAAATATGAAGGCGAGGATGTGCTCACAGTGAAGGTGTTTGACGGAACAATGTGCAGGAGGTACTACTACTCAGACGACGAAGATACTGACGATGAAAGCAACGACGACGTGAAGCCATGCATCCATCCCCTTTAGATAAGGGGATTATGACCAAGAATATATATGTAGCTTCATATGCATCGATTTAGAGATCTAGCTATTTTCTATATATTATGTAAAAAATAATATCGCATTTCCACTATTATTCGAGCACCACATCCTCCAAACGATGCCGATGCCGATGCCAATATCGGCATGGTCAGAACGGCTATGCTCGCCGCCACTTGCTAGGTCAACGTCGGGATGCACAATGTTTAGCATAAGAGTCACTTTAGATTAAGCTGCGAAAATAGTCACCTGCCACAGCGGTCATTGGCTGCGGAGGCCCCACGGAGCGGCAATATATAATTTTCTATAAATAAATAGACGACCCACTCGGTCATTGGCTGCGGCAGCCCCATAGAGCGGCCCCATTTGTCATTGGCAGCACCGCGTATACAATCAGGAAATAAAACGGCCCACGCGTCGGCGGTAGATGGATGGCTACCCGTCGACACGAGACGGTCGGAGAGGAACTGACCTGACGGTAACGGTAAGGCCTCTGACCTGACGGCAACCCGCGTCTTCGAGGGGTTTCAAACTAGAGGGAGGGGAAAACTGAGGAAAAACTAAGGGGCTGGGGAAAACTGAGTACAACTAACGAAGAAGGGGCACGAAAATAGAAATCCCTTAAAATTACTTTGCTTAACAATATAATTATCAAACTCATCTAAGCATTGAGCAGGAGGTTTTGAATATGGAATATCTTCTCTAGTAAAGCGTTCAAGAGAGTGTACCTCAATCATGGATGAAGGGGAGTGATCTTACATGAATCTTCTATAGGAGGTAAATTCTTCACGTCTTCGATTTAATACCTTTCTCTTTAAGAGATTTCTTGGCTTCCCTCATATCTTCATCATTTAATTTAATCATACCCCTCTTCTTCAATATCGGTGTTGGGGTTGGTTCAGGTGTAGACCAATCATCATGATTCCGGTCTATTCTCGCCAATAATTCTTCAGCGTCGTCTGGAGTTCTATTCCTCAAAACACAACCAGCACAACTATCCAGGTATGCCCTAGACTCAATGGTTAGTCCACTATAAAATATATCAAGTAAATCATGCTTTTCCAAATCATGGTCAGGCCGAGCTCTAATGAGAGAGCAAAATCTAGCCCAAGCCTCAGGCAATTTCTCTCCATCTTCCTGATCAAAATTATAAATTCTCTGCAAAGCAATATGTTGAGCACTAGAAGGAAAGTATTTCCGAAGAAAACATCAAGCAATTCTTTTGGACTATTAATAGAATCAGGTGGCAAACTATTGTACCAAGTTTTAGCATCATCCTTTAATGAGAAAGGGAAAATTTTAGCAACGAAATAAGTACGCTTCTTAACATCATCAGAAAACAAGCTACTAAGAGTAGATAGCTCAATCATGTGTTCTACAACACTTTCTTTTTCAGTACCACAAAAAGGTGTTTTCTCAACAATAGATATATGAGACAAATCAAGAGAAAAATCATAATCCTTATCCTTAATGTTTATAGGAGATGTGGCAAATTTAGGATCAGGAGACAGTTTAGATCTAACAGTATGTTGTGCAAGCAACTTTTTAATTTTTCTTGCATCAGTAGTTGTCGAGGGTGCTCCTCGGCAATGCCCTCCGATAGGGGCTTAGGGTTGATGGAATCCTGCAGGCTGACACGAGACATCGGTACACAGACAAGCGGGGAGAGCAATTTACCCAGGTTCGGGGCCCTCGATGAGGTAAAACCCTTACGTCCTGCCTGTCTGTTCTTTGATTATGATGAAAACAGGTTACAAAGGGGTGCCGAATAGTTCGGCTGTGATCTCGTCGAGATGTTGGTTGCTAGGGTAACCTAGTTCTAAGCTTCTGCTGGCTAGTATTGCTAAGATTGATTGTGTCCCTCGATAGCCCCTCTCCTGGCCTTTATATAGGTGGCCGGGTCTCGAGAGGTCTAATCGAGTACGAGTAGGTTTACAATAGATCTATCTCCAATCTTTCCTTGTTCGGCTTCCTCCGCGTCTTGTACTCCAAGTAATCTTCCGTCGCACCGCCCTAGTGGCCCATCTTGCCGTCGGGTTCCTTCATGGGCCTTCTGCTGGACCACGTAGGGTAGAGCAACATTGGTTACCCGAAGGGTAATGCCCACGTCAGTAGCCCCCGAGTGTCTAGCCGAACATAATTCGGGTAGAGACTAGAGCATGTCTTCTTCCGAAGTCCTTCTCCTCGATCATTCTTGCGTTTCTTTTGTCTTCTATTTTCTATCGGGTGTTCGGAGGTCAATTAATTTAATTTCCCAATGAGAGAGTCCGTGCAAAGGTGGAGGCTGAAATGGTTTTACATCAAGGACTCCCTGTCACCCGAATCTCAGCTTCCTTGCTTTGCCGATGTTTCTGAAGCCAAGCCCAAAAATTCCTGGAAGAATATCCTCTCACCCGATGAAAGAGCAGCAGCCGAAGAACTATTTACCAAATTCCTTCAAATCAAAGAGGCCGATGGCCAAACTATGATCGGCACAGAGGTGGCAGCGGTATTCTTGAAACGTCGAGTGCAACCAGCCATGGCCAGAATTCACCCGATGTGGTTGTACTCGGGTCCAAAGGACGAGACCAGGATTAACGCTGCCGATCTGTCGGAAAAGGAGTTGCTTGATGAAGTCCGTCGTCTTACTTCCTTTACCCAGGAAGACTCGATTCCGTTGATTTCTTCTTACACTCCCCTTGACGCTGACCATCCACCACCAAAGGTACTTTATCTTTCTTCACGTCCTCATTATGCTGCTTTTTCTTGGCTAACATGGTTTCCATTGTTCTTACTTGTTATTTTCTTTGATAGATCCCCACAGTTTCTGAAAATATGCATGATTCGCCGGATGATACTTCTGAGGGGAGAGGATCCTCAATCCCCGTAGATTTTCACACTGTTGAGCACGCAAGCCCAGCGGACAAATATAATGGTCCGATAGATTTTGAAGTTGCTTACTCCGACCTTCCTTCCTCAGCCGACAATGCTGGTGACGCAGATGGATCAATGCATAATGACAACGCTGATCGTGATACCTTTGTTGATGCAGCTACGGAGAAAGCCAGGGCTTCACCTGCGAAGAGATCAACCGGCGGCTTTGCCGATGAAGATGATCTCTTTGACATGTAAGCAGTTTCTTCTCTGAAGTTACATTTGCCCTTTTATTTTACATACTCCTTTTATAACCATTGTCACTGCATCCTTCTTTGCAGCGACGAAGGCTTTATCGAGCCTCCGACTAAAAAAGCCAAATCTGACGCTGCCCCGCCGGTCATAGTAGCTTCCGAAGCTTCGGCTCCCAAGGCAGCCCCTACGGCTCAAGCATCAACAGCTTCTTCTCTTTCCAAAGGGAAAGATGCTTCTCCAACTACTGCCGCCGTGACTCCTCCTTCTGTAAGTCCTTTTCTAATTGTGATGCAAATCTCTTGGAGCGTGCTTTGCTTAACAATATCTTGATAAAACATCCTTCTTTCTCAAGGACCTGCGAGGCGTTATCTCCTCTTTGGAGGCCTTTGCCTCCCAATTCACTTCTCTGGAAGTTGACAAGGCTCGGCTACAAAAGGAAGTCGAGTCTTTCTCCTTGAAATTAGATGGCGCAGTCAAGATATCTGCTGAGGCTCGCCAAGAAGTTGATTCTTTGAAGGAAGAACTGGGCAAGCTGAAGGAGAAACTGAAAGAGGAGGAAGCATCTAGGCTGGTGGCTGAAGCTCGGGCAGCCGAAAAGGATGAAGCCCTTCGTCATTCTTCTTTGGCCTTGCTAGGTACTATTTTATACACCTCTGTCGATTGATGCACTTACGGATTCGATCCTTTGGCCAATGTATTTTTCTTTCTTTCCCCTGCAGAAGCGTACGAACATTCCTGCTGATGCCTTGGACAGAGTTCCAGACAATTCTCCGGCAAATGCTACGTCGATGATTCTTGCCTCTCACCAGCTTACACGGGAACTTCTTGTGAAGGGAAAGGGTGCCCTGACGCGGATGCACTCAATGATCTTTCCCAAGATCAAGCAAGACAAAACCCTAGGGCAACTGATCGATACCTTCGCGGTTGACACCAAGGAGGTTATCGAGGTATTCAAGCGTACATCGCGCACTTATGGTGCTGTCTTAGCCTTCCAGCTTATGATGGGTTACGGCTTTAAGGGTGATATTGAAGAGATGACTAAGGGGCTGCCGAAAGAGCAAGACGGGCAGCTTGTTGACCTGAGTGCCTTTAAAGCGTCTGCCCTTACTTGTGCTCGACAGCTCCTTGAACTGGTTTCATCAAGGAAGTCGTCGACTGGACCCAGTTTATCGACTCAGACCCAGGCCCCTTGATTCTTGTAGCAAACTTACGCTTGAGCTGATGTGAAACATTGTTCTGCCGCAAAACTTATGCTTGTAATAAACTCCGTGCTAGCAATGTTGTTAGCACACTTTTGTTATAATATTTCTTCTTGTACTTCTCCCGATGGGAGTTACTTTGGATGCTCAGCTGTACCATATCCATCATCCTTTTGTAACAGTGTTCCCTGCAGGTCTTCCCAGTGCCCTCGTTTGTTGATGACTCTTCGGGTGCCCTTCCTGAAAGTGATCGGATCCAGCGTATGAAGGATCGGATTACACAGATGGAAAAGGACCTGCGCAGAACTTATGCCTTGGCTGCTATTGTCAATAAGAAGAGCGAGATTGCAGCTGTCGTGGAGCGGTACGCTTTTACTGAGCTACATAAAGCTACCGAAAGCTTGAACTGTGAGTTCCTTGATCTTTGCACCTTTTTGTCGATAATGTCTTATCTGATCCTTTGTCTATTTCCGTGGCAGTCATAGCTTTGAACCGTGCAGAAGAGAACAAACGGATTCACGAGCGTGTGAATGCATTAACTCAGCTATCCTCAGCCGAAGAGATCTTCTGGCGGGAGCACTCGAAGGCTTCGGCTGTCGCGCAATTTCAGGACCGGGTTCAGTAGGTCCACAACTTCTTTGACAAGTGTTACAAAGCTATGAGGGTTGTTTGGAAGACAATGTTCCCTTTGAACGTAGTTCCCCCGACGCTCCTTACTTTGATGTCTGAATTTGGTAATGCCAAGAAGATTCGAGACTTGGTACGTGCGCAGGTTTTTGCAGGGGCCAGGTTTACACTTGCCCTTGTGCTTGCCCGTTATCCTTCGAGCAGGGTTTGCTGTCGATTGCCAACGCGACTGGAGATTTGGGGGCACTGTATCCGAAGGTATTGTTGCCTGCCAACATAATTGTCGATAGACTCGAGGAGAACTCAAGGGTACCTGAAGAAGGAGAAACTTCGCAAGGGTGATTTCAGGGTTTAAATGTCCGTTTAGACAATTTGGCTATTTTATCCAAGTGTTTGGATTTATGACGCCGTTTTATTCGGTAGATACATGCATATGTACTTTTACCATGTTACTGCCGTTGGCAAATTTTGTCTTGAGCGAATCTTAATTGCTCGTTTAGATGTATGTATGTTGGTTGGTCAGCAAATCATTATGAGTGATCAGCTCGTGTTGCAGGTTTTGCTAAACCTGTTGTATGCGCAACTTTGCTTTCAACCGTTTGTAAGTTTCGACAGCCACTCCCGAATATTTCGGGTGCAGTGGTTCTGCCGATGAGCCCGTTGTTCTTTGATATTTCCACAAGTGAAATATCGAACGTTGGTTGTCTTATGTTTTCCAAACTCTTGCTTTTTGCGGCACTCGTAGAGGCATCTTGAAGCAGAGGGAAGGATTGATGTCCTTGTTTTTCTTTGCAGCACTCGTAGAGGTTTTTCCCTTGGGGCGCAATCTTCTGCCGCGCGTTACATTGTACCGTTACTTGTAGGTGAGGTTCACGGTGGCGCGGTCATAGATGCTTTAAATTACTGCAATGCTTAACAAGAATTGAAACTTAAATGCTCATTGATAGGGTAAATACGAAACTGAAGGGCGAAAATAGGATGCCCTATGTAAAGTAAAGGGAAAAAATTTAAAGACTAGGGAGTGCTTTATCGGGGAAGGGGTTCTTCTCATCTTCGACAGCATCTTCTGATTTCTTTGTCATGCTAGTGGTTGCTGCAGCGTTGTTGATTTCGCCGGGGGCTTGGGCAGCGATTGTCAGTGCCTTGCTGCCTCCTATATCTTTTGCATCGGCAACTGTCGATGCTTGTGCTGCCGAAGCTTTTGCTGCTGAGGCTTCAAGAGCAGTGTTGGCTGGCTTCTTCTTGGTTTCTCTGTCATATTTTTCTTCCTTGATTTCTCGTATTGTCAGCTTGGGCGGAAAGTCGACAGTTTCTCGCTGTGGCCCAAACTTTGCAGCAATCCTTTGGAAATCGCGATCACAATTGTCCGAGCGTGAAAAACTTCCATGGACTGTGATGTTCGTACCATTGTTCCCAGGCATTTTCAGCTTGAGGTGTGCATAGTGCGGCACAGCCATGAACTTGGCATAGGCTGGTCTCCCGAGTATGGCGTGATACTGTGATTCCCAGTTCACGACTTCGAACTCGATTTTTTCCTTCCTGAAATTGTCGGATTTGCCGAAGACGACGTTCAGGTATGCTTTGCCAAGAGAGTACGCTGGTGACGTAGGGAGGATTCCATGGAAGCGAGTGTCTGATTCTTCCAACATTCTCATAGTGATCCTCATACTTTGAATCGTGTCAAGGAATATCAGGTTGAGTCCACTTCCTCCGTCCATGAAGACTTTGCTCATCTTGAACCCTCCTATCTGTGCTTCGACCACTAGGGCGGCATGTCCTGGTTTTGGTATAGTCATCGGATGATCCGCTCGGCTGAACGTGACGTTCTGATACGACCACTCGACATACTCAAGGATGTTCGCCATGACGCTTTCTGCCAGGTTGATTTCTCGGGTGAGCTTTTTCATTTCCCTCCTTGAAACGCCTGTCCTGTGGATCATACTCATCTGCCCACGTGGTGGTGGAAATGCCTCGTTGGGTTGATGAGGTTGAGCTTGTCTGGACTCGATGTTGTGGTGGGGGTGGTGGTGGTGGTGGCGGTGGGAGCTGTTGTCGGCCTCGCCTCGTCGGATGAGTTTATGCATATCGATGAACTGCCGACAGTCTCTGAGCAGGTGGCTAGATTTTATTTTACCATCCTTGGAATCGGTATATGAATGCAGGTAGCAGGGGGCGTTGATTTGCTCAGCGTAGGGTAGTTCGGGAGTTCTCTGTTGTCGTGGTTTAAAGTTGCCACGGTTCCCAGAGTTGTTCCGATTACCGTCCTGTCGATCATCTCGCCTGTCATCGTACCGATCATCCTCGCCGATCGAGTAGCCTCGCGGCCACCGAGGTTATTGTCGTCGTAGCTGCGGTTCTTCCTTCTCTTGTTGCGATCCCTTCGACCACCCGAATCATGCTTCGGTTGGTCATCCTCTTCATCGTCAGCCGCGCTGTCGTGGCTTTCGAACGTTGTCTTCGCCATCGGCCCAACTGTTGGCGATTTCCATTAACTTGGTTATGGTTTTTGGCTTCTTGCGCCCAAGTTCTTCTATATAGCTTTCACGTCGGATGCCATCACTAAAGGCGTCGATTGCCATGTCGACGGATACGTCCTCCGCAGCGTTCAGGATTTTAGTGAATCTCCCGATGTATGCGCGCATCGACTCCTGCTTTTGCTGACAATGCCGTAACTCCTCGATCCCGACGGGCCTTTTGTAGGTTGCTTGGAAGTTGGCGACGAAGGCTTCTACTAGGTCGTCCCATGACTTGATGGAACCCTTTGGCAGACCTCTGAGCTGTGCTCGCGCCGAGTCCTTTAGGTAAAGCCGTAGGCACCGCATTGCTGCTATCCGGTTCCCTTTTGCGTAATTACCGTCTCGTAGATAGTCCTCTATCCAGGATCTCGGCTCCTGCTGCCCATCGTACTTGGCGGCGTCGGTAGGGGTGGGTTTGAACTTCTTAGGTGGCATCGCCTCCCTAATTTTGTAGCTTAAACAATCGGCTCCCCTAAGCTCGCCGTCGTTCTCCTGGGTCTCATCCGAAGAATCGCTATCGAATTCCTCTCTGGCGGCGCGTCGTCGCCTTGCTTTGTTGATTCTACTTTGAGTAATTTCATCTCGAGCGTCTCTTGCGCGGAGCTTTGGGCCGCTGGCCTACAAGGTGGTCTTCTCCTTCCGTGGAACTAGATTGTCTCCTAATATCGCGAGACTTTCTAGGGCACCACGGTGAGCCTGTGCCATGGATCCTTCGGGACGCTGGTTAATGAGGTATGCTGCAAGGTTGGCTGTTGCTCCTGCAACGGTTTTTGGTCGTGGCATGCCCGCGGTGTCCATAGTCATAAAGGACTTGGTCAGGTTTGACGTTATCTCCCTTGCATCATCTTCCGAAAGCCTGGACATCCTTGATCGATGCTTGCCTCCTCCATGGGTACTTCGAGAGGCACTTCCCTGTGAGCCCCTTCGTCGTTCGCTGGATCGGTCCGCCGCAGATAGGCGTCTCTCGAGGGTGGCTTGCTCCTTAGATAGGCGCTCACGATTTTTCTCCAATATGGAGAGGTAAGCATTGAGAGTGCCAACCGTGGTTCCTGCCGGAAGTGGTGTGTCGTTAAGCACGGCTGCCTTGGCTGCCGCCCACTCCTCCTCTGTGATGGTGTGGTCGCTGTTGTTGTTGCTAGCGCTGTTCTCAAAACTAGCTCGTCTGCTAGAACGGGGGGTGCGATCTCCGTCTCCCCTGTTAGCGACGTAAACTTGGAGGGGCGCCACTCTTCGGGTGTTCCCTTGGGTGATGTTGTCGATGCTGTCCTCTCCTGATGAATAGTAGGCATTGCAGATGAACGGCGTGTCGCTCGACCCTAGTCCGTGCCTGGTGTCGCAGTTCATGCAGTAGTACGAGGTTAACTCCGAGGTCGCGGGGTTATCGGATCCGACTGACATGGAGGACGCCAAACGGGGGGTCGAAGGTGCGGATGGACTCGACGGGCTTGTCAGGCCAGCCGAAAGGTCGAGTGACGACGATGCGCTTGGACTCGTCGACCTGGAGATGGGAGATTCCAGCAGCCGAAGAATTCCTTCTGAGTTGATGTTGTAGTGGACGCTCCCGAAGGCCATCTCCATGTTGCCTTGTAGACCGGAGAAAGTCGAGCGAGACGAATCACTATGTGGGGTGAACTCGTAGGAACAGAAACGAATCGGGCTTCCCAAACGAGGCGATGACGGTGTCGATGAAGCTGCCGATGACATGTCGGGTTCAGCCGATCTCCGATCTTGTGCCGACAGGGTTCCCACAGACGGCGCCAATTGTCGAGGGTGCTCCTCGACAATGCCCTCCGATTGGGGCTTAGGGTTGATGGAATCCTGCAGGCTGACACGAGACATCGGTACTACGTACAAGCGGGAGAGCGATTTACCCAGGTTCGGGGCCCTCGATGAGGTAAAACCCTTACGTCCTGCCTGTCTGTTCTTTAATATGATGAAAACAGGTTACAAAGGGGTGCCGAATAGTTCGGTTGTGATCTCGTCGAGATGTTGGTTGCTAGGGTAACCTAGTTCTAAGCTTCTGCTGGCTAGTATTGCTAAGATTGATTGTGTCCCTCGATAGCCCCTCTCCTGGCCTTTATATAGGTGGCCAGGTCTCGAGAGGTCTAATCGAGTACGAGTAGGTTTACAATAGATCTATCTCCAATCTTTCCTTGTTCGGCTTCCTCCGCGTCTTGTACTCCAAGTAATCTTCCGTCGCACCGCCCTAGTGGCCCATCTTGCCGTCGGGTTCCTTCATGGGCCTTCTGCTGGACCACGTAGGGTAGAGCAACATTGGTTACCCGAAGGGTAATGCCCACGTCAGTAGTAGCATTGCATTTATCAATAAAATCATCATCAAGTTCTACATAATCCTCATCAAGATGATCACTAGAGTATTCAACAGACTCAGGTGAATTAACAGGTGTAGCAGCATTTTCGTTAGGAGTTTCAGCATTTTCAATTTGTCTAGACCTAGCAATTGTAGCATCTAGAAAAGATCCCAATGAACCACTATCATCAAGCACAGCAGAAGCATCATCAATATTATAAGAATTTTCAGATCTAGCGTAAGTACCGAGCATGTGAAGCATGTGGTTGTGAAACAAGTTTATCAATCACAGATGGTGAATCAAGAGCAGCAGAGGTACTCAGAGTTGTACCTTTTCTTGTAGTCGATGGTAATATGGCGACTTTAGGATCGCGAGGTTTACCCATGATGGAGAATTTGCAGCTAACAATATCAATCCAAGTGAACTTCCAAATAAAGCTATGCTCCCCGGCAACGGCGCCAGAAAATAGTCTTGATGACCCACAAGTATAGGGGATCGCAACAGTCTTCGCGGGAAGTAAAACCCAATTTATTGATTCGACACAAGGGGAGACAAAGAATACTTGAAAGCCTTAACAACGGAGTTGTCAATTCAGCTGCACCTGGAAACAGACTTGCTCGCAAGAGTTTATTAACAGTTTTATAGCAAGAATAGATAGTAAAATAACAGCGACAGAGTAACAAAGACAGCAGTAGTGATTATAGTAAACAGCAGGACTAAAATACTGTAGGCACAGGGATGGATGAACGGGTGTTGCATGGATGAGAGAAACTCATGTAACAATCAAAGCAGGGCATTTGCAGATAATAATAAAACGGTATCCAAGTACTAATCAATCAATAGGCATGTGTTCCATATATAGTCGTACGTGCTCGCAATGAGAAACTTGCACAACATCTTTTGTCCTACCAGCCGGTGGCAGCCGGGCCTCTAGGGAATCTACCGGAAATTAAGGCACTCCTTTTAATAGAGCACCGGAGCAAAGCATTAACACTCCGTGAACACATGTGATCCTCATATCACCGCCTTCCCCTCGGTTGTCCCAATTTCTGTCACTTTGGGGCCTTAGGTTCCGGACAGCAATACGTGTATACAACTTGCAGGTAAGATCATAAAGCAATGAATATCATAATGAATTGATAACATGTTCAGATCTGAGATCATGGCACTCGGGCCCTAGTGACAAGCATTAAGCATAACAAGTTGCAACAATATCATAAAAGTACCAATTACGGACACTAGGCACTATGCCCTAGCAATCTTATGCTATTACATGACCAATCTCATCCAATCCCTACCATCCCCTTCAGCCTACAGCAGGGGAATTACTCACACATGGATGGGGGAAACATGGCTGGTTGATGGAGAGGCGTCGGTGATGATGATGGCGATGATCTCCTCCATTCCCCGTCCCGGCGGAGTGCCAGAACGGAGTTTCTGGTCCCGAGACGGAGTTTCGCGACGGTGGCGGCGTACTGGAAGGTTTCTGGCGATTTCTGACTTCTCCCCGTGCGTTTTTAGGTCGAAGGCAATAAGTAGTCCGAAGGAGGGCGTCGGGGGCTGATACGTCTCCGACGTATCGATAATTTCTTATGTTCCATGCCACATTATTGATGATATCTACATGTTTTATACACATTATATGTCGTATTTATGCATTTTCCGGCACTAACCTATTAACGAGATGCCGAAGAGCCACTCTTGTTTTCTCGCTGTTTTTGGTTTCGAAATCCTAGTAAAGAAATATTCTCGGAATTGCACGAAATCAACGCCCGGGGTCCTATTGTTGCACAAAGCTTCCGAAGACCGAGGGGAAAGGAAGTGGGGCCACGAGGCGCCGACACAACAGGCGGCGCGGCCCGGACCCCGGCCGCGCGGCCCTAGCGTGTGGGGCCCTCGTGTGGCCCCCGCGATGCCCTTCCGCCTACTTAAAGCCTTCGTCGCGAAACCCCCGATGCCGAGAGCCACGATACGGAAAACCTTACCGAGACGCCGCCGCCGCCAATCCCATCTCGGGGGATTCTGGAGATCACCTCCGGCACTCCGCCGGAGAGGGGATTCATCTCCTGGAGGACTCTTCACCGCCATGGTCGCTCTCGGAGTGATGAGTGAGTAGTTCACCCCTGGACTATGGGTCCATAGCAGTAGCTAGATGGTTGTCTTCTCCTCATGTGCTTCATTGTCGGATCTTGTGAGCTGCCTAACATGATCAAGATCATCTATCCGTAATTCTATATGTTGTGTTTGTCGGGATCCGATGGATAGAGAATACTATGTTATGTTGATTATCAATCTATTACCTATGTGTTGTTTATGATCTTGCATGCTCTCCGTTATTAGTAGAGGCTCGGCCAAGTTTTTGCTCTTAACTCCAAGAGGGAGTATTTATGCTCGATAGTGGGTTCATGCCTCCATTAAATCTGGGATAGTGACAGAAAGTTCTAAGGTTGTGGATGTGCTCGTTGCCACTAGGGATAAAACATTGATGCTATGTCCGAGGATGTAGTTATTGATTACATTACGCACCATACTTAATGCAATTGTCTGTTGTTTTGCAACTTAATATCGGAAGGGGTTCGGATGATAACCTGAAGGTGGACTTTTTAGGCATAGATGCATGCTTGGATAGCGGTCTATGTACTTTGTCGTAATGCCCAATTAAATCTCACAATATTCATCATGTCATGTATGTGCATTTTTATGCCCTCTCTATTTGTCAATTGCCCGACTGTAATTTGTTCACCCAACATGCTATCTTATGGGAGAGACACCTCTAGTGAACTGTGGACCCCGGTCCATTCTTTTACATCGAATACAATCTACTGCAATACTTGTTCTACTGTTTTCTGCAAACAATCATCATCCACACTATACATCTAATCCTTTGTTACAGCAAGCCGGTGAGATTGACAACATCACTGTTTCGTTGGGGCAAAGTACTTTGGTTGTGTTGTGCAGGTTCCACGTTGGCGCCGGAATCCCTGGTGTTGCGTCGCACTACATCCCGCCGCCATCAACCTTCAACGTGCTTCTTGACTCCTACTGGTTCGATAAACCTTGGTTTCTTACTGAGGGAAACTTGCTGCTGTACGCATCACACCTTCCACTTGGGGTTCCCAACGGGCGTGTGCTTTACGCGTCATCAAGCTAAACTAGGACAGTGGCCCGCGCACATGTGCGGGCAACATTTGTAAATGCTATCTTTATGATACATATTCATATATTTATGTTGTATTTTAGAAGCCATTGTTTTCCAATTATTACTCATGTGTTTAACATTAATTATATCATATACTTTTATTTGAAAATATTAATTAGGTTCTAGAAATTTCATGAATTTAAGTTATTCACATTTCTCCATAGAGTTTGTTTCTATAAATGGATCCTTTAAGATTTTGAAATTAATTAATTAATACTATTTTTTATTTTTATTCAAGAAAATAAACTAATATGTATATGGTGTTTTGTATATAATAAAAGTGCAAACTAATTTTTTGACGTGAAATTAAAAAGTGCAAACTACTTGATATTACCATACTTAATATTACTATTAGTATTACAACTGTCATTACCAACTGAATGCTCTAGGAGGTTGTAACAACTTCTTAATCACTATGCGTTATTGCAAATTAACCAAGTTGTTGTTTAGGAGGTACATGGATATAGTTTTATCATCTAGGTTGACATGGCGACTTACATGTTCATGGAGATACATTTTTTGCATGATCTTCTGGGATATCCAAGTGTTTCAGTGAGTGTTTGAAGAAATAAATTACCGCGGTAAAGTTTTTTCTTTTTTACTTTCTCTTGAGACAAACTAAAGCTATGTGAAATTTTATTCGTAAATCGGACAAAGTTTTAGACAAACATGTTTATCCATAAATGTCGTGCTATCTATGACCAATACCATACTTGCAAAACTCCCTCATTAACCAAGTGCAACTATCAGATCTTGTTCCTTACGCGTAAAACAAAAAAAAACACAAGTATATTGATTGACCGTTTGTCATGCATGCTTAGATAGCCAACTTCAGATATTAGTACTACATCTTAATATCACGGGAAGAGGAAGAAGAAGAAAAAGAAAAAGAAAAAGAAAAAAAGGAGAGGAGTACAATATCACAGGATATTTGAAACTCGCTGCGTGTCCGTGCTCTCATGTTGCCGTTTGGGAAAGCATGTCAAGTACATCTGCAAAATACCATTATTGAGTTAGATTTGGATGATCTGTATACCTTTATATCAATCTTTTACCGTACCCCCTCAGGTATCACTGTTAGTAAATTCGAAGTAGTAGTGCAAAAAAGAACATAATGTATTGATTTCACTCATGTTGTATCAAAGAGGAAATTGTATGTCAAATTTTAACCTGCTATTCTTGGTCATCAATATAAAAGAAGGAAACTGATATATACTTGTCCTTCAGTATCGATAGTTTACATAAAAACTGTGACTTCTTATTATCTCGCAAATTATAGATTAACTGTGTCCTAATAAAGTATTAAAATATTTACCTGATCGTGACTGTATCCTTTCTTGTATGCATTCAGGAATGTTCAGTCGCCATTCTTATATTTGTTTAGGCTTTAAAATTAAAATAATTGGAATTTCTAGGAAAATAAGTAGTATACCAAAGAATCTATATAGAGTCAACTTTATTTTCAGGCTATAATAAAGGATGAATTATCTATATATAAGAGCAAATATTGAAATAATTGCTTTAACACGATGGAGACTCATAGCAGATTAATGCATGCTTAAACCTTAGGGATCATAACCGATCAGCCAAATCCTGTAGAAATATTATACGCAGTTTAGTTCCAGGACTTCTTGTAGCACTTCGATCTTAATAAGAACATGTACATACCATCAGGGCCTGCATACCATACACTTGGAATATGTGTTGCCCTACCCTGCTTTTCGTTGCAAGCTGACGCATATGTTTTACACATTCATGCGGGAGTGGTGTTTTGGAACATGGGTGCATATGCTCCCTATATTTTGAAATGCATCTTATGTACATTTTAAATTTCAAAAAAATTGAAACAAAAAATTTATACGTACATCTTCACGTGCTACGCGCTTAGAAAGTTGTTTCACAAAAAATCGACTTATCATGTGACGTGTGTAAAAAAGACAAAATTCAGTGCTAAAAATAATGCTTTTCACAAGATAAAATTTCTCCTTTTTACATAGACCACAAAAAATATTGGTTTTTCGTGAAACTTAGCAAATGCACATACATTATGGAGATGTACACGTAGAATTTTTGATCTAAATTTTTTGACATTTCGAAATATGTTTTCTTGGTAGAGGGAGCATACGCACCCGGGAGCCGAATTGAATTTCCGCATTCATGCGGCCTACTTTACCATGGTACTGGCTGTTTGGACCATCGATTGGGGCGTTTCTAGTATTGCACTGTTGCGCCAACTCGCGTTGCCGCGGTTCATTGGTTAAAAAATAATTATTAAAAATATGTGTTGAACATATCGCATGACAAATAGAAATAATTATACGAACTGGCATGTTCCATCTAAGAAGAACGATTTTGTAAAAATTATCTCTCCAATCAAAGATACGGAGCTCAGCATAATTTGTAATACAATTGTCCCAATAGATCTTTAACACTACACGTAGAAGATAAGACCGTAAATAAGTTTTGTATTGTTGCTTCATAATCATGTTTTATTGCATGTACATATAAAGCGAGCTGCTTCACAATGAAAAATTATCCCTTGAGAATGGTAAATGGAAGCATATTTCAGCATCTACGCAATAATTTTTTTTAAAAAGTTCATACAAAATGAACTGCCTTTTCACGTCACCAACGGGAATACCATTGATTAAGGCAATAAATAATAAGGTGAGGTTGGAAATTGTCAACCGGTGAATGCATCGTTGGGTACTACTGCTTGTCGCGGGAGGTGAAGAAAAATGATTTGATCCTCCTTGCTCAGTAAAATAAAATACGAAGAAGCAAGTCCAGCGTAATGTTCTCTAGAGATCAATCCTTTTTTACGGAAAATATGAAGAAGCCAATGCTTATTCATCCCCCACAATGAACTTCGGCGCGCGCAGGCTTTTTCTTGGACACGAAACGCTGAAGCCAATAGGTGCGATTAATGTCCTGAAACAATTTAGGTGCAATGCTAATGCATAGGAGTACATAGGAGTACTCCGTAGTAATATTTAACAGTTAAACTCACTTGGCCGATTGGAATGGGCCTGAACATGAACGGTTATATAAAAATGCAACAGTATGTATGAGTGAATCAATGGGAATCCATTAATTATCTCCAGACACGAAAACAACCTTTTCTTCCATCCTGCAAAAAGTTCTCTTTCAGATTAATTATTAGAGGAGACCTATCAGAAATAATCAAGGTCGGCAAAGAACTTGCAGGGAATCGGTTACATGTAATAGACCGGAGTTTCGTAAAAAAAAAGACCTGGAGTTGAAAGAGGCACCGAGTAGTGCGAAAGCCAATCAATTGAAACTAATGGCAATGCCGAAGAGAACAGCAGAACCCTGCATGACCAATGGGTACTCCAAAAAGATGACTGAAACCAAATCGCTGTCAGGTTAAGAAAAATCCAAAAGTAATTCAGATAATCTCAACAATGGTATGAAGTTGCGAGTACAAAAGCATCGATAATTAGAGCAAACTACCCGGTGTGGTTGCAATTCCAGAAGTCCAAGTAGACCAGTAAACTCACATGAATCTTCTCCGCTGGTGGCTAAAATTGCAGACCATGCCTATGCGGCTATACCGTTTTGGCTCTGCAGCACCATCAACTCCTCAGGTATCACAGGAAATAGAAGCACTGTAGCACAATGACACGATAATATCTGAAGAGAGATAGAAGATAGGACGGAGGAGCAGCAGTGAGAGAGATTGAAGAACTCCATTTGGAGATTTTCGGCTGCGAGGAGCCAGACTATAGGACTTAAATATCTAAGTCACGAGAGGAAGCTGAAAGGAGACGTCTTTCCAATAACGTAGGGGAGTTATGATGAATATGTGGAAGAGGAGAGGGTACACGTTACAGCAGAGTAGTTGAATAGAAAATGATAGAGGCAATGCCACAACCTGATGAATGATGATGTGGCTTAAGAAGTGAACGCCGAGTAAGTTTTTCATGCATAAAAAAGCTAAGGTGGATCTAAAACTGAAGGGAGTGATGTGGCATGCTTGCATGTTGAGAGAATTACCCTTAGTGGGTTGCTCTCATTTAGTAGAGGGAGCATACGCACCCGGGAGCCGAATTGAATTTCCGCATTCATGCGGCCTACTTTACCATGGTACTGGCTGTTTGGACCATCGATTGGGGCGTTTCTAGTATTGCACTGTTGCGCCAACTCGCGTTGCCGCGGTTCATTGGTTAAAAAATAATTATTAAAAATATGTGTTGAACATATCGCATGACAAATAGAAATAATTATACGAACTGGCATGTTCCATCTAAGAAGAACGATTTTGTAAAAATTATCTCTCCAATCAAAGATACGGAGCTCAGCATAATTTGTAATACAATTGTCCCAATAGATCTTTAACACTACACGTAGAAGATAAGACCGTAAATAAGTTTTGTATTGTTGCTTCATAATCATGTTTTATTGCATGTACATATAAAGCGAGCTGCTTCACAATGAAAAATTATCCCTTGAGAATGGTAAATGGAAGCATATTTCAGCATCTACGCAATAATTTTTTTTAAAAAGTTCATACAAAATGAACTGCCTTTTCACGTCACCAACGGGAATACCATTGATTAAGGCAATAAATAATAAGGTGAGGTTGGAAATTGTCAACCGGTGAATGCATCGTTGGGTACTACTGCTGTCGCGGGAGGTGAAGAAAAATGATTTGATCCTCCTTGCTCAGTAAAATAAAATACGAAGAAGCAAGTCCAGCGTAATGTTCTCTAGAGATCAATCCTTTTTTACGGAAAATATGAAGAAGCCAATGCTTATTCATCCCCCACAATGAACTTCGGCGCGCGCAGGCTTTTCTTGGACACGAAACGCTGAAGCCAATAGGTGCAGTTAATGTCCTGAAACAATTTAGGTGCAATGCTAATGCATAGGAGTACATAGGAGTACTCCGTAGTAATATTTAACAGTTAAACTCACTTGGCCGATTGGAATGGGCCTGAACATGAACGGTTATATAAAAATGCAACAGTATGTATGAGTGAATCAATGGGAATCCATTAATTATCTCCAGACACGAAAACAACCTTTTCTTCCATCCTGCAAAAAGTTCTCTTTCAGATTAATTATTAGAGGAGACCTATCAGAAATAATCAAGGTCGGCAAAGAACTTGCAGGAATCGGTTACATGTAATAGACCGGAGTTTCGTAAAAAAAAAAGACCTGGAGTTGAAAGAGGCACCGAGTAGTGCGAAAGCCAATCAATTGAAACTAATGGCAATGCCGAAGAGAACAGCAGAACCCTGCATGACCAATGGGTACTCCAAAAAGATGACTGAAACCAAATCGCTGTCAGGTTAAGAAAAATCCAAAAGTAATTCAGATAATCTCAACAATGGTATGAAGTTGCAGTACAAAAGCATCGATAATTAGAGCAAACTACCTGGTGTGGTTGCAATTCCAGAAGTCCAAGTAGACCAGTAAACTCACATGAATCTTCTCTGCTGGTGGCTAAAATTGCAGACCATGCCTATGCGGCTATACCGTTTTGGCTCTGCAGCACCATCAACTCCTCAGGTATCACAGGAAATAGAAGCACTGTAGCACAATGACACGATAATATCTGAAGAGAGATAGAAGATAGGACGGAGGAGCAGCAGTGAGAGAGATTGAAGAACTCCATTTGGAGATTTTCGGCTGCGAGGAGCCAGACTATAGGACTTAAATATCTAAGTCACGAGAGGAAGCTGAAAGGAGACGTCTTTCCAATAACGTAGGGGAGTTATGATGAATATGTGGAAGAGGAGAGGGTACACGTTACAGCAGAGTAGTTGAATAGAAAATGATAGAGGCAATGCCACAACCTGATGAATGATGATGTGGCTTAAGAAGTGAACGCCGAGTAAGTTTTTCATGCATAAAAAAGCTAAGGTGGATCTAAAACTGAAGGGAGTGATGTGGCATGCTTGCATGTTGAGAGAATTACCCTTAGTGGGTTGCTCTCATTTAGATATTATAGATTTGCTGCCAGCCTGCCACACGTAACCTACGTACTACAGTAAATAGTGCTAATAAAGTATGTAGTGAGGATATCCTTTGCCACATCTTGGTAAGCAAATTTGCACTATAAAAAACTTGCACGCATCAAGAAGTACTTACCCGGTTTTGAAAGCTTGTGAAATCTACACGGTGTGATACTGGAATAGCTGCATAATATATAAGCTCCATCAAATTGCATTACGGTCAACCCCTCTGCACTTGTCTTTTCCCCGAAACGGATCCTCTCTCTGCACTTGTGTTGTACTTAGAAAAATAACTTGATGCATGGAAACTGGGAAAGATATGTATGTACACACTTAGGATGGGTGCTGCATATATAGAACATGATGCCTTCATTGATTATTTAAACAGAACTAATTATCTCTGAAACTACACAATGTTTTTTTCTATCATTTTTACCTTACCATGCCAAACAAAAAATCTAGTGTACATGCACTTGTGTTTTTAAAAGGCATGTAGTGTCTAGAGGTAACAGCAAAGTCACTGGTCTAAGTGATGCCGGTACAGTTAAGTTCGTAATCTAAGTGATGCCATCTAAAGAGATCATAACTGAGGTAGAAAAATACGATTGGGAAGATAAACTTTTATATGTAAGCAAACAAATATAAAAGATTTCTTTTGCTCCAGGACATATATGAGTGTTCTGCCCTTGTTCAGGATGAAGCCGCAGACTAAACCCAACACACGACATGAGGTAACCGATAAGCAATAAAACCAAAAAAATTAAATTATCTTCCAAATAGAATTTAGGTATAGGAGTGTCTGAGAATTGATTTAGAGCGATCATCCCCAAAACCAAACAAAACCTAGAACATGCAGAGGAGATATTTGTTAGATGGAGAGTATAAGTAGGCCAACAAATAAGGCATATTAAATCAGTCTCATCTGGTGCAATATTTCAGATTGGTACTGTTATTGCCGGAGCGCTCGTTGCGTCCTATAAGACTGGCCTGCCTGGACCCTTTTGCACAATACAGGTGCAGAAATTATTGACCAGAAGATGGCTCCCGGGACTCCTCCATTTCGAGCATTCGATCACCTGGTCTAGTCTCGGACTCCATCCCATGACTCCCATCAGAGAGAGCATACATGATTAGAGATTCCATCGAAGTGTGCAACATACATGGTTAGAGATCTATAAAAATCAGGTTATAGAAGCTAGTGATATGCGTGCAAGCAGCAAAAATAGTTTGCATCACATGTAGAGCATCTGTGTCTCCACTATATCCACATATTGTGTTCCTTAAAATGATCAAATCAACCTTGTGTGCATATTTTATCGATCTGTTCAGCCCTAGTGTGAGAGACATGGAAGCAATCAGTTCAGCCCTGATGAGTATTAAAATATAGAGCAGACATGAGACATGGAAGCAATCGGTCAGAGCGCTCACACAGCGGCCGGCCGGCCGGCCACATCACATGGACACGGATGTGACCCGCCATTATTTGCAGCTCTGCTTCCCTTCCTTCACCACTTTGATACCCTCATAACCTCGATCTGTAAGGACATCAAGCCGGAAGGAATAAATATAGTTCCAACAGAGGCCAGCCCAAGATCAATCATCACAAAACCTAGGAAACGACAGTAGTGAAGGGAAGGAAAGCCAACAATCCGCTGTGTATGTGCCTTCCGATCGGATCAACCCATCGAGGTAGAGGCCAGCCCAAGATCAATCATGAGAAAACCTAGGAAACAATATTAGTGAAGGGAAGGAAAACCGGCGATCCGCTGCGTATGTGCCTTCCGATCGGATCAACCCGTCGAGGTGGCGTTGGATTACAGGCTACGTACCTGAGTGGCAATGCCTCTCCACAAATCAATCACGTATAAGCTAGCTAGCTGCATATGCTAGCTTAGAAGACCATACAAACCATGTGCAAGGAGATTACCTCTTGGAAAAGAAGCGTGAGAGCTGACTGAATCGATCAAGATGAATCAAAGTCTTCTGACTCCATCTTATGCGAACACCCAGGGGCGGGCCCGGCGGCGTGAACTTTGGGAGCCGGAAACCTAATTCACCCATACTCGTCTATTCTTTTTTTAGATGCATAATTGTCTATTCTGATTGAAGGGGTACGGGAGAATAAATTAATGGCATGGTGGGTAATTACTTGCACCTCTAATAAGTGATTCTCAAGATTGATGGTTGTGATTTTCACGTATGGTTAATTGATGGCCAGATGTTTCTGTTTTTTGTGGGATTTTCTAGCGGTTCTCTAATTTCTGGTTAGCCCGTAATTTACTTTTAATATATAATAGATAGATTTCTGGCGCCGTTGCCGGGGAGATCAAGACACGCTGGAAGGGGAGTCTCCACAATCCAATCTCTTTACTTTGTTTTTGTCTTGCTTTATTTTATTTACTACTTTGTTTGCTGCATTATATCAAAACACAAAAAAATTAGTTGCTAGCTTTACTTTATTTACTGTCTTGCACTCTATATCAAAACACAAAAAATTAGTTACTTGCACTTACTTTATCTAGTTTGCTTTATTTACTACTGCTAAAATGGCCACTCCTGAAAATACTAAGTTGTGTGACTTCACAACCACAAATAATAATGATTTCTTATGCACACCTATTGCTCCACCTGCTACTACAGCAGAATTCTTTGAAATTAAACCTGCTTTACTGAATCTTGTTATGAGAGAGCAATTTTCTGGTGTTAGTTCTGATGATGCTGCTGCCCATCTCAATAATTTTGTTGAATTGTGTGAAATGCAAAAGTATAAAGATGTAGATGGTGACATTATTAAATTAAAATTGTTTCCTTTCTCATTAAGAGGAAAAGCTAAAGATTGGTTGCTATCTCTGCCTAAGAATAGTATTGATTCATGGACTAAATGCAAGGATGCTTTTATTGGTAGATATTATCCCCCTGCTAAAATTATATCTTTGAGAAGTAGCATAATGAATTTTAAACAATTAGATAATGAGCATGTTGCACAAGCTTGGGAAAGAATGAAATCTTTGGTTAAAAATTGCCCAACCCATGGATCGACTACTTGGATGATCATCCAAACCTTTTATGCAGGACTGAATTTCTCTTCGCGGAACCTATTGGATTCAACTGCTGGAGGTACCTTTATGTCCATCACTCTTGGTGAAGCAACAAAGCTCCTTGATAATATGATGATTAATTACTCTGAATGGCACACGGAAAGAACTCCACAAGGTAAGAAGGTAAATTCTGTCGAAGAATCCTCTTCCTTGAATGATAAGATTGATGCTATTATGTCTATGCTTGTGAATGATAGGACTAATGTTGATCCTAATAATGTTCCGTTAGCTTCATTGGTTGCCCAAGAAGAACATGTTGATGTAAACTTCATTAAAAATAATAATTTCAGCAACAATGCTTATCGGAACAATTCTAGTAATAACTATAGGCCATATCCTTATAATAATGGTAACGGTTATGCTAATTCTAATGGGAATTCTTACAACAATAATAGGAACACACCCCCTGGACTTGAAGCTATGCTTAAAGAATTTATTAGTACACAAACTGCTTTTAACAAATCTGTTGAGGAAAAGCTCAATAAAATTGATATTCTCGCTTCTAAGGTTGATAGTCTTGCCTTCGATGTTGATCTTTCGAAATCGAAAGTTATGCCTAATAAGGATATTGAAAATAAAATTGTTACTACAGCAAATGCCATCCAAGTTAGAATTAATGAGAATATAAGATTGATGGCCGAACTGCATGCTAGGTGGGAAGGAGAAGAAAATGAAAAACTAGCTAAAGAGAACAATGTAGCTAAAGTTTGGACTATTAACACCACTAGTAATGTTAATGATTCACATGTTGCTGCACTTCCTACTATCAATAATAAAATAATTGGTGTTGGCAATGTTACTACTCCTAGTGCAAAGCGTGCAAAATTGCCTGAAACTGCTAAAACTGCTGAAACTGCCTGTGATAAAAGTGCTGAAATTTTTTCCAACATTGGGGATGATGATCCCATTGCTTTAGATTATAATGGTTTGGATTTTGATGATTGCCATATCTCTGAAGTTATAAAGTTCTTACAAAAACTTGCTAAGAGTCCCAATGCTAGTGCTATAAATTTGGCTTTCACAAAACATATTACAAATGCTCTCATAAAAGCTAGAGAAGAGAAACTAAAACTTGAAACTCTATTCCTAGAAAGTTAGAAGATGGTTGGGAGCCCATCATTAAGATGAAGGTCAATGACTTTGATTGCAATGCTTTATGTGATCTTGGTGCAAGTATTTCCGTTATGCCTAAGAAAATCTATAATATGCTTGACTTGCCACCATTGAAAAATTGTTATTTGGATGTTAATCTTGTTGATAATGCTATAAAGAAACCTTTGGGGAGAGTTGATAATGTTCGCATTACCGTTAACAATAACCTTGTCCCCGTTGATTTTGTTGTCTTGGATATTGAATGCAATGCATCTTGTCCCATTATATTGGGAAGACCTTTTCTTCGAACTGTTGGAGCCATCATTGATATGAAGGAAGGTAATATTAAATATCAATTTCCTCTCAAGAAAGATATGGAACACTTCCCTAGAAAGAGAATGAAATTACCTTTTGATTCTATTATTAGAACAAATTATGATATCAATGCTCCATCTCTTGACAATACTTGATACACACTTTCTGCGCCTAGCTGAAAGGCGTTAAAGAAAAGCGCTTATGGGAGACAACCCATGTTTTTACTACAGTATTTTTGTTTTGAATTTGAGTCTAGGAAGTTGTTTACTACTGTAGCAACCTCTCCTTATCTTAGTTGTGTGCTTTGTTGTGCCAAGTAAAGTCTTTGATAGTAAAGTGAATACTAGATTTGGATTACTACGCAGTTACAGATTTCTTTTCTATCACGAATTTCGACCTGCCTCCCTGTAGGTAGCTCAGAAAAATATGCCAATTTACATGCGTGATCCTCAGATATGTACGCAACTTTCATTCAATTTGGGAATTTTCATTTGAGCAAGTCTGATGCCTCGATAAAATCCATCTTTACGGACTGTTCTGTTTTGACAGATTCTGCCTTTTATTTCGCATTGCCTCTTTTGCTATGTTGGATGAATTTCTTTGATCCATTAATGTCCAGTAGCTTTATGCAATGTCCAGAAGTGTTAAGAATGATTATGTCACCTCTCGAACATGTTAATTTTTATTTTGCACTAACCCTCTAATGAGTTGTTTCGAGTTTGGTGTGGAGGAAGTTTTCAAGGATCAAGAGAGGAGAATGATGCAATATGATCAAGGAGAGTGAAAGCTCTAAGCTTGGGGATGCCCCGGTGGTTCACCCCTGCATATTTTAAGAAGACTCAAGCGTCTGAGCTTGGGGATGCCCAAGGCATCCCCTTCTTCATCGACAACATTATCAGGTTCCTCCCCTGAAACTATATTTTTATTCCATCACATCTTATGTACTTTGCTTGGAGCGTTGGTTTATTTTTGTTTTTGTTTTGTTTGAATAAAATGGATCCTAGCATTCATTGTGTGGGAGAGAGACACGCTCCATTGTTGCATATGGACAAATATGTCCTTAGGATTTACTCATAGTATTCATGGCGAAGGTTGAATCTTCTTCGTTAAATTGTTATATGGTTGGAATCGGGAAATGCTACATGTAGTAATTCTAAAATATCTTGAATAATTTGATACTTGGCAATTGTTGTGCTCATGTTTAAGCTCTTGCATCATATACTTTGCACCCATTAATGAAGAAACACCTAGAGCTTGCTAAATTTGGTTTGCATATTTGGTCTCTCTAAAGTCTAGATAATTTCTAGTATTGAGTTTTGAACAACAAGGAAGACGGTGTAGATTCTTATAATGTTTACAATATGTCTTTTATGTGAGTTTTGCTGCACCGGTTCATCCTTGTGTTTGTTTCAAATAACCTTGCTAGCCTAAACCTTGTATCGAGAGGGAATACTTCTCATGCATCCAAAATCCTTGAGCCAACCACTATGCCATTTGTGTCCACCATACCTACCTACTACATGGTATTTCTCCGCCATTCCAAAGTAAATTGCTTGAGTGCTACCTTTAAAATTTCCATCATTCGCCTTTGCAATATATAGCTCATGGGACAAATAGCTTAAAAACTATTGTGGTATTGAATATGTACTTATGCACTTTATCTCTTATTAAGTTGCTTGTTGTGCGATAACCATGCTTCGGGGACGCCATCAACTACTCTTTGTTGAATATCATGTGAGTTGCTATGCATGTCCGTCTTGTCTGAAGTAAGAGAGATCTACCACTTTAATGGTTAGACCATGCATATTGTTAGAGAAGAACATTGGGCCGCTAACTAAAGCCATGAATCATGGTGGAAGTTTCAGTTTTGGACATATATCCTCAATCTCATATGAGAACACTAATTGTTGCTACATGCTTATGCATTAAAGAGGAGTCCATTATCTGTTGTCCATGTTGTCCCGGTATGGATGTCTAAGTTGAGAATAATCAAAAGCGAGAAATCCAAAATGCGAGCTTTCTCCTTAGACCTTTGTACAGGCGGCATGGAGGTACCCCTTTGTGACACTTGGTTAAAACATGTGTATTGCGATGATCCGGTAGTCCAAGCTAATTAGGACAAGGTGCGGGCACTATTAGTATACTATGCATGAGGCTTGCAACTTGTAAGATATAATTTACATAATACATGTGCTTTATTACTACCGTTGACAAAATTGTTTCATGTTTTCAAAATAAAAGCTCTAGCACAAATATAGCAATCGATGCTTTTCCTCTTTGAAGGACCTTTCTTTTACTTTTATGTTGAGTCAGTTCACCTATTTCTCTCCACCTCAAGAAGCAAACACTTGTGTGAACTGTGCATTGATTCCTACATACTTGCATATTGCACTTGTTATATTACTCTATGTTGACAATTATCCATGAGATATACATGTTACAAGTTGAAAGCAACCGCTGAAACTTAATCTTCTTTGTGTTGCTTCAATACCTTTACTTTGATTTATTGCTTTATGAGTTAACTCTTATGCAAGACTTATTGATGCTTGTCTTGAAGTACTATTCGTGAAAAGTCTTTGCTTTATGATTCATTTGTTTACTCATGTCATTACCATTGTTTTGATTGCCGCATTCATTACATATGCTTACAATAGTATGATCAAGGTTATGATGGCATGTCACTCCAGAAATTATCTGTGTTATCGTTTACCTGCTCGGGACGAGCAGGAACTAAGCTTGGGGATGTTGATACGTCTCCGACGTATCGATAAT
>NC_061514.1:183764650-183782807 GCF_022539505.1 Lolium rigidum
GCGGCCCACCTCTGATCCGGTCAAATTCTGGTGATAACAGTGACACTGAGGCAATATCAAGCCGGATTTTGTTATCCTCGTAGAACCATAAAAATTCCCCCTTGGCGAAGTTTGTGTCATTGTCAGTGATGATGGTGTGCGGGTAACCATACCGCAGGATGATGTCCTTCAGGAACTTCACGGATATTTGACCTCCACCCATTTGGTAAACTTGTCCACGATAACCAAGATGTGAGTCATGTTTCCTCGCGCCGACCAAAATGGTTCAACCATATCCAGGCATCAAACTGCAAATAGCCAAGTTATCGGAATTGTTTTTGAGCCGGAAGCTGGGGTGTGATTCTGCTTGCTATATCTTTGGCATCCATTGCACTTCCGTACCATATCCTCTGCATCTTCCAAAGCAGTGGGCCAGTAGAATCCATGTCGGGATACTTTGGCAACCAAAGCTCTTGATGAGGCATGGTGCCCACATTCTCCTTAGTGAATTTCTTGGAGTATCTCCCTTGCTTCTTCTGTATCCACACATCGATGCACCACTCCTGTGACACTTCTTTTGTACATCTCGCCATTGATGATGGTGTAAGCTTTGGACCTCCTTCAGATCCTCCTTGACTCAGCTTCCTCAGCCGGTAAGCCGCCATTGACCAGGAATTCCATGATCGGCTATACGCATGTTGGCGCTTCTCGAACAACGAAAACCGGCATATCGACTTCGATGCAGTCCACCGACATAGATTCTTCTGGCTTCGACTCTGAAGTCCCCTGGTTAGATGAGGCAGTCCCCGGGTTCACCTTGTCAATATCCATCGGAACAATATGTGATTCCGGAACAAAGATTGATTCGGATTCTGGGCTTGGTTTGATCAACGGCTTCCTAAGGTGGGATATGCCTATTCTAGGAGGAATTTCTTGCATGGATGAGCCTAGCTTATACAAAGTGTCGGCTGCGTCGTTTTCTGCCCGCGGCACATGGTGAAATTCGCACCCTTCAAAGAACCCGGCAATTTGTTGCACGTGGAACCGGTATGATGCCATGTTGGCATCCTTCGCGTCCCAATCTCCAGAACATTGTTGCACCACCAGATCCGCATATGATCCGGCATACTCCAACTTCCTTTGCTACCTTGAGCCCGTAGACCAAAGCTTCATACTCAGCGATATTGTTTGATGCCCTGAAATGTATATGCATCACATATCTCAGGTTGTCCCCCTTTGGTGAGGTGAGAACCACTCCGTCTCCAAGACCTTCTTTGAGCTTTGATCTGTCAAAGTGCATTCTCCAGTACTTTGTTTCCAGCTTGTGCAGCTTATACTGCGTTTTGGCCCAATCCACTAGGAAATCTGCCAGTGCCTGCGACTTAATCGTGTCTATTCTTGTAAAGCGGCACATAAGGTCACAATTGGATTGCCCACTTGGCTATCCTACCACTGGCATCTTTGTTGCTGGTGATCTCCGAGATAGGAGCCTCGCGCACCACCGTCATCGGGTGTTCTTCAAAGTAGTGCTTGAGTTTTGTGGCGGCAATGAACACTCCATAAGTCATTTTTTGGTAGTGGGGGTAGTTTTGTTTCGAGAGGGAGAGCACCCCGCTCAGGTAGTATACCGGCCTCTGCACAGTTTTTCCTTCTTCTTCTCTTTCCACTACAACCACGACACTTACGAACATGTTTGTTGCTGCTATGTAAAGCATCATTGGCTCTTTTGGCAAAGGTGATGCCAATATTGGCGCGGTGGCTAGCATCTTCTTCAATTCCCTGAATGTCGCATCGGCTTGTGAAGTCCAGAAAAAAGTGTCTGACTTTTTCATCAATGCATATAAGGGTAAGGCCTTTTCTCCCAACCGGCTTACAAATCGGCTTATGGATGCCAAACACCCGGTAAACTTTTGCACGTCGTTCAGACATTGCGGTAACTCCATCCTTTTGATGGCTCGGATTTTAACCGGACTAGCCTCTATGCCGCGGCTCGAAACCAAGAAACCGAGTAACTTTTCGGCTGGCACTCCGAAGGTGCATTTTGCCGGGTTAAGTTTCATCCGGAATCTTCTTAGGTTATAAAATGTTTCTCTCATATCATCGATCAGAGTGTCTTTTACCTTAGTTTTTATCACGACATCATCGACATACACTTGCATATTTTTACCGATTTGGTTATGTAGGCATTTTGCATACAACGTTGATATGTTGCACTGGCATTTCTCAAATCAAAAGGCATGGTGACATAGCAGTAAGCCCCATGCGGGGTAACGAAAGCAGTTTTTATTTGATCTTCCTTTTTCAGGGGATCTAGTGAAAACCAGAGTAAGCATCCAGAAATGACAACAGTTCACATCCAGCAGTGGAATCGATCACTTGATCAATTCGAGGTAATGGGAACGGATCTTTGGGACAGGCCTTGTTCAGGTGCGTGTAGTCAATGCACATGCGCCATGCCTTCAGTGCCTTCGGGTCTTCCTCCTTCTTCTTCTTCTCGACCAGCACGGGATTTGCCAGCCATTCGGTATGTAGAACTTCCACAATGAAACCGGATACCAGCAGCTTGGTGACTTCTTCACCGATGATCTTTCTCATGTCTTCAGCAAAGCGACGCAAGGGCTGCTTCACCGGCACATTCAAAGAGTGCTCAGCCAACTCCCTCGGCACACCCACCAAGTCATCAGTAGACCAAGCGAAGATGTTCCGATTCTCACGAAGGAAGTTGACGAGCGCGCTTTCATATGCTTCACTCAGCCCGGCACCGATGCAAACGGTGGGCTATGGGTATGCCGGGTCCAGCACAATGTCCTTCGTCTCCTTTGATGGTTTGAATGCCGTTCCGACGAGCGGGCTGCTCAGTGCCGCTAAGTTTAGCTGGGATGATTGTGCCAGCGCGACAGCAGTCTGGATCCTCCTCTTCTCTTCCGCTATGACCAGTGACTCGGCCAAGTTAGATCCGACTGAAGCAGTGTCCAGCGAGACCTTGTAGTTGCCCACCACAGTTATTGGGCCGTGGGGTGCCGGTATCTTCATCTTCAGGTAAGCCGTATGGGTAGAGGCCATGAACTTCGCCAATGCCGGCCTTCCTAGCAGGGCATGGTAAGGGCTGTCCAGATCAACTACTTCGAATAGAATGTTCGCCACCCAGCATTTATCTCAGCCACTAAACAGTACATCAACCCAGACTTTGCCCATCGGGGAGCAGGACAATCCCGGAACTATACCGTGGAATGTCGTGCGACTTGGCTCCAGCATGTTTTCAGTTATGCCAAGCGTGTGCATGGTATGCCGGTACATGATGTTGATGCTGATGTCGTTGTCCACCAGCACTTTGTTGAACCGGACGCGCGCTGATGGCCCATGCATCATGGGATCCAGCACCAGAGCGTATCCACCCGGGTTAGGCATCACCTTCGGATGATCTTTCAGGGACCAAGTGATCTCTTGTTCCGACCACTGCATGTATCTATGCACTGCTGGTATGACGGCATTCACTTCCATGGAGCGACGATGCACACTTTGCCAATCCATCAGCTCAGTGACGAAGACGACGCAGCACATGTCCAGATCATGGTACACATTCCGGCCTTGAGGTGCCTGAGGCGCGGCATTGTTGTTGTTCCCTTGAGCCACCTGATGAAATCCTTCCTGCTGTTGCGGCCGGTTTGGCTGAGCTTGAACCGGTTGCGCATTTGCTCCAGTGAGCGGAGGTAGCGGTGGGAGTGCATCTGAGCCTTCTTTCATAAATCTCCGGGTCCAGGAGCAGTCCCTTGTTGTGTGATTTGCCGGCTTGCCTGGGTTAGGCGTATGCCACCGACATGGTTGATCCATTGCAGATTCCATGGTGTACTTGGGCTGATCATGCCAAGGTTTCTTCTCTCCCCATTGCTTCTTCTGGCTGCCCCACGGCTGACCTCTGGTCTTTTGCCTTTGGCTTCCACCGGCTTCCGAGTTATCCTGTACCGCTGCCACTTGCTGCATCCCGTACCTTCTATCTAGAAAATCTTCCCCTCTCTTGTGGTTGTTGTTGTTCCGGTAGTCCTGGCGCGGCGGGTATCTCGGCAGTGGATCAGCCGTGATTGTCGGCTGCATCGGATCTCCCAATGCATAGCTGTCTGCCACCTTGATCATCTCGGCCAAAGTGGTTGGCATGTTTCTCTGTAGCCTTTGCCACAGTGGTGAGCCTCTCCGGCATCCATTACAAAACCAACTGATGGCCTGAGATTCTATCACACCTTCACATGAGTTTCTTGTTGAACTCCACCGGGTTAGGTATTCCCGGCCGGTTTTGTTCTCGCGCTGCTGGCACATGGTGAGCTGCTGCGGACGGTTTGGCCTTCTATAGGTGCTGCTGAAGTTACTAACAAAGGCCTCTTCGAAGTGAAGCCACCCGTTTATGCTTCCTCCTGGCACATTGTTTAGCCAAATGTGTGCCGGTCCAACCAATACCGACGGCATGAATCTTACCGCCCAACGACGGTTTTCTCCTCCAACAACTATTCCACCTCCTCCAGCGACATATACCGCTGTGATATAATCTGGAAGCCAATCTTCTGGCTTAGTGTTGCCGTCATAGGTCTTCATATCCCGGGGCAACTGAAAGTTACGCACCGGAGGCTCCTCCCTCATGATCCAGGGGCCGAAACACGGCGGGCCCGGAGGACCTTCAGCTTCGATCATCTCAGACAAGTATACTCTATCCAGTCTATGTCGCGCATCTTGTTCCGGCAGACATCTTTCTCCCACACGGTCTCCCAGAGGGTTTCTGTGATAACCAACTCTCTCCAACCTGAAATGTTCCTCATCATACCGGCTTGGTGCCGCACCATCGGCTCTTGGGTATCTCGGTAGTGGCACATCTGCAACGGCATTCACCGCTCTTGCTGGGTGATAGTTTTGCCCAGTTTCACCGTTTCCGGCATAAGCGTTTCCGGCATAACCATTTCCGGCATAGCCGTGGCCTGCCCCTTGGCTTCTTCCGCCGGGTTTGTTCAGCCCGCATTTTTGTTTTTCGGCTAGAACCGGATCATACACCGTCATCTGCTGGGTGTTTACAACTTTTTCTCTTATTCTGTCAGGATGAGGGGACGAGGCCCGCCCATGCGACTTGCTTCCGGCATTTCTAGCCGAATGAACGACTTGAGATGCGCCGACACCTTGCTTGCTCCGGGCAACCTCTGCATTTTGCTTAGTAGCACTATCAAGCAATTCTTTAACTCGGGCCTGTTGTTTTGCCAGAGCATCACCCGACAGAGATTAACATGCCTCTACTACGGCTCTAGGAGCCCTAAGAGTTTTATCCGAAGTATTGTACTTTGGCTTCTCTGTTGGTGAAAGTGACACCGACATAGATTTGTCGGAATGAACTTCCCGGTGCAAGTCCTTATCTAGGTTACGACCTCTAAGTCGGGTAGCAGCTACTCGAGAAGGATCTGCGCTAACTGAAGTAAAGCCATATCTTGCATTGTACTCGCGTAGGGTTATGTTGAGCTCCTGCTGAGCGCGGGCAACATCGGCTGCTCCGTGAAGAAGTGCCTGGCGCTGCGCCTCCAGTTCAGCTTGAGTTGCCGCCGCATCGGCATTGGGCGCGATGGGCGTTGACAGCACGTTCACGGCGGCTTGAAGAGGAGTTGCCACCGGCGGCACGTTGGAGGTGCCGGCGATGTTCTCATCCCGCTCGAGCGCGGGCTTTGTCGGGCGCGCGGACTTGGTGGGGGCGTTGTTCTTGTCGGCTGATCCTTTGCCGGCATCCACTGCGCCGGCCATCATCACCCCGACGCTTCCAGCGGTGTGCTCAGTACGTAACCCGCGAGCAGCTGCAGGCCTTGGTGGATCCGGCGCCACCAACACCACTGATGGGTACCGGCGCTCCGACACAGTGCCGAGGTAGATACGGTGCGAGCCGAAGAGCATGACGCCGCCATTCTTGGGGAACTTGGTGTTGTTGGCGAAGCTGCCAACATTGTCGCTGACGAAGTCCAGCGAGCCGAGTCTCTGGATGAGGCCAGAAACCACACACTCGCCGGAGGCGGTGACGAACCCCGTCCGGATACGAACCCCTGCTGGCACAACTCCCGGCCCCATGGTGGGCGCCAACTGTCGCCGTGGTGGACAAACAGATGTCATGGTTAGGCTTAACTTGGGGCCGATGTGTACCGAGGGGACCGGAGGAGGGGAGGGTTAAGGAGAGAAACACACGAACCCACGCGAACAAGGCGATCTACCCAGGTTCAGGGCCCTCGTGAGGAGGTAACACCCCTACTCCTGCATATTGTATGTATATGATCTCAACAGGGAGATACAAGGTTTGAACTTAGCCAATGACGAGAGGTAGAAGAACAGGAGGTAGAAGATGAAGTGTACGATATAGACTAGCCAATCGAGCTCTCCCCGCACAAGGGGAATGCCCCTCTCCTTATATAGGGGAGAGGTTGCTTACAAGGGAAGGAACCCTAAGGGAATCTAAGCCTACCTAAGCCTACTTTATAAAGCTTCTTTGGCTTAGGCTGTGACGTTTCCCTCTGGGGATCTTGTCTGGTGACATCTCTTGGTCGGCCTACCGCTGTTTAATCGTCAGCATCTTGCTTTGGCTTCAGAGCTTCGTATAAAGTTGATCCCGCGTACATCATCTTGGTCTCGTACCGGACGACCGGACCGGATCACCGTACCGGCATACCCTTGCCATCCCGGTTTGGGTTGACTTGTATCCTGGATTACTTATGCCGGATTTCCTTCTTGGTTCCCTTATGTCGGAAACTTCTATCTCTCATTGTTATTCCGGATGGGTGAACTTTGGGTTACCCGACATTCCTAAGATCATTATGCCGTACTTCGGCATAATCTTAATTATCCGATATAAACCTCTTATGCCGGCTAAACATAGCCCAGGTTAGCCTACCGGGGTTTATCCCCCGACAAAAATAATTGTAGTTATATGGCCGTGCTAGGTCAAACTACTTAAACTTTGTTTGACTTTATTGAAAATTACATCAGTGTCTAAAGAACCAATTAATTCATATATTATAAAAAATATTTACTAACTCAAAAAAGACCAGTTGCAAGTGCAGATATGTCCGAAAAAATTAATGTACACCTGGTGGCCAAAGTTCACTTACATCTGGTTCAAGCTTCAACTTAAGCTAAGGTCACTATTGGCGATGGTAAAAGGGATTACTTTTAGGATGCTCCTTGGATGGATGACCTTAGAGCATCTCCAGCCGCGTCCAACAAAGCGTTCCCCAACGGGATTTAGGGCGTGTCGGGCGTGTCCTAAAGCCTCATTTTGTCCGACGCGGTATAATACGGTGTCCGGCGCCCTGAGCCCGTCCCCGCTACACAGGGGACGCTCCGGGCACGCCGGACCAACGAAAAGCGAGGCGATGAGACGCGGCTCCAACGCGTCAGCGGGTCGGGAGCCTAAAACCCCGTCGCCTACCTTTGATCGCCATGTCCATCCGCGACACCGGCAAGCCGCTCGTGAACCTCACTGACGACGGCGAGGCTGGACCAAGCGGCCTGGTGAAGGACGAGCCTGTCGACGAGCCCGACGAGTGCGTCAAGCACGAGGCCGTCATCAATGACATGTACAACTTTCACCAGTACTACGACGCCTCTGGCCGCCGCAAGTACTTCTAGATTAGGGTTTAGTTTAAATTTAATCGAATTTCGTTCGAATTTATGTAATATATAGCAAGTTTGAATGAATTCTCTCAAGTTTTAAATTTCTGAAATTTTGTTTGGGGATGCGCGTCCCCCAAACGCGGCATGAACAAAACACGCCCCCCAAACACTTGATCCGGCACTGTTTGGGGAACGCTTTGGAAGAAGCAGCTAGAGATGCTCTTAACCTAAAGGCCATCGCACCATTGATCTACACCATCTCCAAGCGGAAGTCTTAGTCCGTCCGCAAAGCCCTCTGTGATGAAGCTTGGATCTCTCAAATTGATGCCACCGCCGGCCTCACCGTGCAACATGTACAAGAGTTCACGAAGATTTGGGAATTTACCTCGCAAGTCCATCTTAGTGAAGATATGCTGAATTCTATCCTTTGGAAGCTCACTGGCTACGGGACCTACTCTTGCGCCTCGGCATACACAGTTTGCTGGGACAATCCGCTCGGAGATGGATTGGTTGGATTGGAAGAATTGGGCGTGTGGCGTGTGGCCATGACCACGAGCTCCATCGGTTTTCTAGGTTGGAGACTTGGAGGAGCTGGAGCAAAGAAGGAGCGGGAGGATACAAGAAGCCTTCATAAAAGAGACGTGGAAAACGAAAGCATCGGCAAGAAATGAAGAGTTGGCCATGGCCCATGGCGAGATCACTAAAGCTCGGGAGCTAAAAACACTTTTAAGAGTTAAAAATGTTAATAAGACGAGGGAGCCGCTTTGATGCGCTCGGGCCGTCGGGCGAGTGGCTAGTTGATTTTTTAAATTGATAGGTCGACTAAATTTGTTATTTAATATTAGTCGATCCTTTAAATTGATCGGTCGACTGAAGTTGTTTTCCATATTAGATAGGCGAATCTTCCAAATTCATGAACTCGCTGGCCAGCTTGACCACACTTTCACGTTAGCTAAAAAAAAAATATTTACGGAATAAATGTCGCCAGAGGAATTAGGAGTACTCCTATTAGTTATTTATTATTACTACAGTTTTACCACATTATTCACAAATCACAACAGAACAGAACAGACACATACTGTAGATTAGAAGCTGTACAAATTAAGGACTAGAGGGGCTAAACTCCGTACAAACACTCTAGTACCAAACAAGGTCTAATGGGCACTTTCCTAAATCCTGACTCGGCCAGATTTGGGCTCAATTCCAACATTTGCCCTCAGAAAAATGAAGCCTAATCCCTCTGTAAAGCCAACCACTTTGGGTGAGTACGGATCAACTTCTCGAGCTCAATGAGCCCGCGCTGCCATCCAGCCTGCTTTATATCAGAATCAGCATAGTTTGCAGTTTGTAGCCACACCCAATTGAGCTCTAGTTATGGCTCAACACCCCCAGGGCCCAGGGTGGCATGTCAAGTGTAAACTTATGAGGCTCATAAACTCATTCCACAGCACAGCTCAGCTGCAACACAAGGTCTGCTCAAAAAAAAAAAAAAAAAAAAAAGCTGCAACACAAGGGATGATGACAGCCAGCAATCATTTGTAATGAAGGGTAACTAAAAAAACAGATGCAATCAAAAGAGTTGCAGGGTAACTAAAAAAACCAGCTGCAATCAAAGGAACACGCATTTGGAAAAGCACAAATCTCATTACACGCATCAGCCACCAACAACTGTCACGCTTGATAAACTTATCACCAGTTCAAGCTACTGCAAGACAGAGCTCTGAAAGAGTTGACGGTTCCTGCAATTCCTTAACATTTTAACGGCTCTGACAAGTTTGCATTAAGTTACTAACACGAGGTGGGGCAAACGAAAGTGAACTCTACTTTGACACGGAACCCTCGCCATCTTGCGCTGCAGGGTGCGCCTCTGAGTTGATGCTGCTGTCACCTTTCACAGATGGTGAAGCATCTGCTGCAAGTCTCTTTGGACAAGGTTCAGCAGAAATAGGCTTGATATTAGCTCGCTTGACACCTCTTCCTACAACCCCAAGGTCCGTAACAGTGCTTCCAGTGCTTCCAGATGTTGCTGCCGTAGACATAGTTGGGGAATCAAAGCCATTGTTTACTCCAGCCATTTGCGAAGAAGTCAAAGATGCAGCTCTTGGTACAGCACTGCCAGCATTCTGCATACCACCAGCCTTCGCAGCAATGCTTTTCATAATCTCCTCTATCTGAGAGCTTGGGGTTGCCATTGCTTGCTCCAGGTCTTCAAGCTGAATCAAACAGTCCAGAGATCTCATTGCTCATTGTAATCAAGAAAAAATTTATCTTGCACTCACACATCAACAGGTTGAAGATCATAATGGAGTTGATAACATGAATTAAATCTAATTTATTTACCTTCTTCTCAAGGTCAGGCAATATGCCAGTAATAACCTCCATCTCATCTTCTACAGACGATTTCTTTGAGCCTCCATCAGCAGATGCACTGTCACCTCCATCAGCCAACAAACTTTCCTTTGCATTTTTCAGGTTCTGTAAACGTGACTTGCATAATGAAATGGCTTTTGCACAGTATGGGATCGCCTCTCCAATCTTAGACGCCAACTCATAGACCAAACAGATGCGGAAGTTTCTAGGACTGAATTAAGGAAACTAGCAAAGAAAGAACAACAAACAGTCTACAAGATACCAGCATTATATGACATTTTCCTGTGGTCAAGGTTCATAGCCACACTTACACTAGGCATGGGCATACAATAATAACTAATAGTACCCGTGAAAAGATTTGAATTAAGTAAAATTACCTATACCACTCATGGCTTGATAAAATTAACAGGATAACTTCGGCCACATAAATTTTCAACTTACAAAAAAGAACCACTAAAACCCCAGAGATACCACCCCAGGAGGCAAGCAATGCATCACTTAGGTTGGAAATAATGCTACTTCATACTACTGTATGGCAGACATTGACATTACTATTACCACAAGTAGGATACAGTTCAACAATTCGACGATGATCAGGCTCAACCAAATGATCCAAGATGGCCAAAGCTTTGAAGTAGTCACCAAGTGAGTTTTCTATGTCCTCTGCAAACAAATGTAGGGCCAAGAGTATCAGGACTGAATACAAGTTTATGGCAGGAGTAACTAAGATGACAGAGAATACCTCTTTCCATGGAAACTTCAGCTAGAGCAGACAAGATTTTTACTTTCTCCATTGTGTTGTCTGGGTTCTTCTCCACTATTGCCCTTGCAATATCCAACATTTTCCATGCTAGATCCAAATCAGAATCATCTTCATCTCCTCCCATCTCATCACCATCCTTGTCACTGTCACCATCCACATCCTCCTGATCTTTCTCATTTGAGTTTTGGCCTAATCAATGACTATGTCAGTGTTTATCATGACAGGAAGAAAAACACAGATAACATTACCATAAATTATTCTAGCAGAGTACTCCTAAAAGGGAAACAGCAAAAGTGAGCAGCAAGATGCATATAACTAAGTAATGATTGAAACTGATCGGTACAATGTGATCTCATTGATAAAAATATTCATGGGGATTAGAAGCCTGATGGAATATGAGATGGCAATTATTATTACAAAACTTATGTAATACACAATCACAAAAATAGGGAAATATGCATGTTGTAAAACCAAGGCCATGCAAGTACACTAGTAAACAGCTAATGCAACACAATCAAATGAAGATAGTGTTCACGGATCCATATCAGTTTAATTTGGATTGTCATTCCATGTGTACGAGTAACAGCCGCAGAAATAAATGTATAAACCTAGAAGGAAAATAGCTGACATCTAACAGCAGGCGCCAACCACTCGACATGTAATTAATCAACAAGCTTTTGTATAAGAAATCAAAGCACAAATTTCTACTGTCCCCAATATCATCTGCTATCTATAACACAAACTTGTTTTTTTTTACCATAGAAAGGTTAACAAAAAAATACTTTGATGCAGTGGTCTCCTGTAGAATGATGACTTGAATTTGAGAAGTCAAGAAACAATTTCAATTTTTAAATAACTTCCTGGCTCAAAATAAGACCCATCATTTTGCAAGGCAGGAGCACAATACTAATTAGCAGTTTATTGTATACCCTTCATCAGGCATAAACAGAGTAACATAACTGTATAACTGTCCGTCTTCCGTTACGTAACTATTTAAAAGATACTAATTAGCAATTTATCGTGTATACCATTCAGCTTGCATAACTGAGAAACATAACTGTATAACTGTCTATCTTCAGGTGCATAACTGTATAAGAATCTACGGGGCAAAGGGATAAGAACATACCTTCTTCAAGACCACCTTTGTCCGGAGATGGAGCATCCTTGACGTTGCTGCTGGATGCCTTTGAGTTCCCATTATCTTTATTGGCTGTGCTCTTCACTGATTCTTCATCTGGTGCATTCTTGGGAACATTACCCAAAGGATCAGTCTCCTCCTGAGATTTGTATAACAAGGCACATCCATATTTGTAATACGTGCTAGCACACTCTGGAGCAAGTTCTCCATGTAGTTCAACCCTGGTGACAACGAAGGTGTATATTTTTCAGTGTAACGTTGCCAAGGTATTAAGATTATAACTTATAGCATAAGAATAAGAAAGGTGATGAAATCTTAGACAAAATAGACTAATCTTGCACAAAATGGCAACTATGCTCCCTATCGGTTCATTTTTATAACAACTGACTGGCACTTGCGCAGACTATGAAGTACACTTCTGAAGTACTCCCTCCGTCCCAATGGAGGTGGTGCCTTAGTTTTGCGTGCTCTAACTTTAACCATAAATTTGATCAATAATACATGCGTCATTGGTAATAAAAAAATTTACCATCAGAAACTTTGTTCAAATACGAACTCGGTGATATAACTCTCGTGGCATATAATTCATGTTTTGTTAGTTAGATTAGTGGTCAAACTAAAATCTCGAAAAAGTGTGCGCCACCTAAATTGGGACTGGGGGAGGTAGCATAAACAAATAAACTACATAGCAGTGAAATACCGTAAATAGCCAGTACAGAGAGACGTATACACATTTCTCAAATAGGACCTATGATGACTCACACAATTTTTATGCTTTGATTTTATGTTCATCCTAGTACACACATCAAGCACCAACGGCCATCAGTTAAGGGCCTCAGGCCAAACCAAAACAAACCAACAGGACAAGCCGGCAGCATCAGCTCTCCAAGTCACACAGAATACTGTTAGTACATACAAACTGAATCTACAGAACATGTCTAATCAGTTTTCAGTAGGTGTATCTTGTCACGAGGTGCTAGCTATGTGTGATGTTGATGTTGATTGCCTTTACAGCTGTGGCTACAAGCGCTAGTCACAAGCCCTAGTGAGTAGTGGAGAGGCAATATACACATTAGCCTCATACTACAAACATCCCGAGGTCACTGCACTTATGCTCACACAACACATGACACATTAGAAACACTGGTCAGTACTGGAGAGGCACATTGTTGGACTTCATTTTGATGCTTACACATGGCAAATTATAACAAAAAAATGCCCAAAATCCCTAGTATTGCTACAAAATAACAGTAGGCTATTGGACCGGCTAATCATCCCTCACATCCTACCACACTCAACTGCGCCCCACACTGGACACAACAAGCGCAAACAACACAGCTGGTAACCACCTTGCTGCAGATCCTCTTAAACCCTGCTAAACCCGCCGACCAAAGTACATAAATCAAAGGTTCTACAGATCAGCCAAGTTAGATGAGGGGCGAACTAAATGGAAATTAACAACCCGAAACGTCCGTACGGAAGTTTCGGCCGGGGTAGGGTAGGGGCAGCGGGTGGGCGGGAGGAACCCTAACCTGATCTCGAGGGCGCGGCTGAGGCAGTCGACGGCGTCGACGAAGTCCCCCTCCTCGATGGCTTTGGAACCCTTGTCGAACAGCTCCTCCGCCCGCTCTAGGGTTTTCTCCTCTCCCGCCTCCTCCTCGCCGCCCGCCTCCTCCTCGCTAGGGTTCGGGGGCGGCGGATCCTGGCGCTCGTCTCCCGGCGCCGCGATGTTGTCCGAGGAGGAGTCCATGGGCGGCGGCGGGCGTGGTGTCGGCGCCGGAAGCTGCGGGCGGAGGTGGAGGGATGGGGCGGGAGGAGGGCAGGCAAGGGTGGGAAATGGGGAAAGTTTCGGGGGAGAGGCAGCGCCAATTCTGGGGGACTTGTAGGGATTGTTGCCGCCAAGGCCAAGGGGGTTCGGGTTCAGCATTGGTGGTTCGGGCCCAGTTTGGGCTTTTGTTTGCGGCCCAAATTGGTGGTTCAGCATTGGGAGGGACTTGTAGGGATTTGTTGAGAAAAAAGCACATAAGAGCCAGAGCCCGTAAAAGGCTTAAAACCGAAAAATAACCGACAGTTTACAGGTTCGGGCTGAAAAATGGCACCGATCAGTAACTGTAAACGAGCCGAAACTGGGAAAAAAAATCGGGCCGAGATCGAAACTCATACTCGGCATGTATTTGTAGGGGCCGACGGAGCGAACCGAATGCAGCCCGAACACAATCTCTAGTTTGCGCGCTAGGGAAATTTCAGCTTCTCCCAACCGCCGCCGCCGATCTGTGTGCCCTCACCTTCCTATGTGTCACCGTCCTCCGATTTCTCCACGATGAGTCTCGAATCGACCCAGCCGACCGTCGTTGCTAGATCGCAGGCGCCGCCACCCTCTCGCATGGTTGTCAGAGCTTCCGCCGCTCCACCAACCACCCCGGAGACCCCGCGACCCCGCGGAGGTAGCTACCACGGTCTCGTCGACGAGCGTGGAAGCGGCGGCGCGCGAGGACGCATGTGGTCCCGCAATTCGGTGCCGCGGAGGCCACCGGTGATGTCCCGACGGTGGCAACGAAGCCGAAGGCATCCCGTGCTAGACCGAAGAATTCGGCGCCCAATCCTCCTAGCGGCGCAACTATGGACGAATATGTGAGTGCATATTTGGTTTGTACAATTGTAGTTTCGCTTTGGTGACATATTGAAGATTTGTTGTTTGGTTTTGCAAATGTAGGACCGCATTGCTGATGCGAGGTACAGAGACATAGCCGGAAGCAAGGGCAAGAGCTTCAGCATGCGTCATTGCTTTGATGAGCTTCAACACCTCCCCAAGTGGCAATTGAGGGACGAAGAAGTTGCACCCAAGAAAGCTGCAATGGTTGCGCTCGACGACACCGAGGACGAGAAGGAGGGCCGGAACGCTGACAAGCCAGAGGGAAACAAGAAGGCCAAGGAGAGGCTCAAGCTCGAGGGGGAGGCTGCATTGTTGAGGGACAAGTTTGATCAAATGATGAAGTCCAAGGAGGTGATAGCGGCCAAGACTTTGAATACCAAGCTTGTCATCATCGAGAGGAAGAAGGAGGTGAGCCTTGCCAAGGTTGAAGCCAACCGAGAGGAAGCAAGGAACAAGGCCAAGTTGGAGGAGATGAGGATCAATGTGAAGAAGGCCAAAACAATGAAACAACTATTGGCCGAAGAGAGGGAGGTCATGATGATGAACACCAAGGACATGAATGAGCAACACCTAGAGTGGTGGAAGGAGGCCTCGGCGGAGATCACAACAAGAAGAAGACTAGCTCGTGAAGAGGCAACTGGTGGTGGCTCGGTGACTCCTGGAGGTGGTGGCGATGATGGTTGAAACGTCTCCGACGTATCGATAATTTCTTATGTTCCATGCCACATTATTTATGATATCTACATGTTTTATACACATTATATGTCGTATTTATGCATTTTCCGGCACTAACCTATTAACGAGATGCCGAAGAGCCGATTCTCGTTTTCGCTGTTTTTGGTTTCCGGAAATCCTAGTAAGGAAATATTCTCGGAATTGGACGAAATCAACGCCCGTGGTCCTATTTTTCCACGAAGCTTCCGAAGTCCGAAGGGGAAACGAAGTGGGGCCACGAGGTGGGGACACAGTAGGGCGGCGCGGCCCAAGCCCTGGCCGCGCCGGCCTAGTGTGTGGCCCCACCGGGACCCCTCCGAGGCTGCCCTTCCGCCTACTTAAGGTCTCCGTCGCGAAAACCCTATCACGTTGGACGAAACCAGGAGAAAACCTTCCGCAGCCGCCGCCATCGCGAAGCCAAGATCCGGGGGACAGGAGTCTCCGTCTCGCGCACGCCGCCGGGACGGGAAGTGCCCCGGAAGGCTCCTCCATCGACACCACCGCCATCTCCATCAACGCCGCTCGTCTCCCATGAGGAGGGAGTAGTTCTCCATCAAGGCTCCGGGGCTGTACCGGTAGCTATGTGGTTAATCTCTCTCCTATGTGCTTCAATACAATAATCTCATGAGCTGCCATACATGATTGAGATTCATATGATGATGCTTGTAATCTAGATGTCATTATGCTAGTCAAGTGGGTTTTACTTATGTGATCTCCGGAGACTCCTTGTCCCACGTGTGTAAAGGTGACAGATGTGTGCACCGTGTGGGTCTCTTAGGCTATATTTCACGTAATACTTATTCACCGTTATGAAGAGCATAGTGAAGTGCTTATTTATATCCCTTTATGATTGCAATGTGTTTTGTATCACAATTTATCTCGTGTGCTACTCTAGTGATGTTATTAAAGTGGTTTATTCCTCCTCGCACGGTGTAATGGTGACGAGTGTGTGCATCGTGTAGTACTTGGCGTAGGCTATGATTGTGATCTCTTGTAGATTATGAAGTTAACTATTGCTATGATGGTATTGATGTGATCTATGCCTCCTTTCGTAGTGTGAAGGTGACGAGTGTGCATGCTATGTTAGTACTTGGTTTGGTTATGTTGATCCGTCATGCACTCTAAGGTTATTTAAACATGAACATCGAATATTGTGGAGCTTGTTAACTCCGGCATTGAGGGTTCGTGTAATCCTACACGCTAGTGGTGTTCATCATCCAACAAGAGAGTGTAGAGTCTAGCATCTATCTATTTATTCGTTATGTGATCAATGTTGAGAGTGTCCACTAGTGAAAGTATGATCCCTAGGCCTTGTTCCTAAATACTACTATCGCCGCTTGTTTATTGTTTTACTCGCATCCGTACTTCTCCGCAATATTACCACCATCAACCACACGCCGAGCAAGCACTTTTCTCGTGCCGTTACTACCGCTCATATATATTCATACCACTTGTATTTCACTATCTCTTCGCCCGAACTAGTGCACCTATTAGGTGTGTTGGGGACACAAGAGACTTCTTGCTTTGTGGTTGCAGTGGTTGCATGAGAGGGATATCTTTGACCTCTTCCTCCCCGAGTTCGATAAACCTTGGGTGATCCACTTAAGGGAAACTTGCTCGCCGTTCTACAAACCTCTCGCTCTTGGAGGCCCAACACTCGTCTACAAGAATAGAAGCACCCGTAGACATCAAGCACTTTTCCCGGCGCCGTTGCTCGGGGAGGAAAGGTAAAAGGCTCTCATACTCTAGTCCTGTAAAGTACTTTTCCGGCGCCATTGTGTGTGTGCTCGAAGCTATTTCCTTTAGATCCTCGCAATTGCATCTTTTTGTTTCTTGTTTACACTAGTTTGGCATAATGGACAACAATGAGCTTCTTATTCTATTTCCTGATTTAAGACATGGATGGTTTGATGCGAAAATTAAAAAACACATGGAACATATTAGTATGAACACTTTGAATACCATTGTTGCTAATGATATAGAAAGTTCTAAGCTTGGGGAAGCCGGTTCTGATGAGCATGATCTTTTTAGTCCCCCAAGCATTGAGGAGAAAATTTACTTTGATGATACTTTGCCTCCTATTTATGATGATTATAATGATAGTAGTCTTTTAGTACCGCCTCGTTATGGAGGATAAATTTGATTATGATTACAATATGCCTCCTATATTTGATGATGAGGATAATAATGATAGCTACTTTGTTGAATTTGCTCCCACTATTACCAATAAAATTGACTATGCTTATGTGGAGGGTAATGATACTTTTATGCATGTGAATAAAGATGTTTTATGTGATAGTTATATTGTTGAGTTTGCTCATGATGCTACTGAAAGTTATTATGAGAGAGGAAAATATGGTTGTAGAAGTTTTCATGTTACTAAAACACCTCTCTATATGCTGAAAATCTTGAAATTGTGCTTGTTTTATCTTTCTATGCTTGTTGCATTATGCTTCATGAATTTGTTTATTTACAAGATTCCTTTTCATAGGAAGCATGTTAGGCTTAAATGTGTATTGAATTTGCCTCTTAAATGTGTTTTGAATTTGCCTCTTGATGCTCTCTTTTGCTTCAAATACTATCTCTTGCGAGTGCATCATTAAAACTGCTGAGCCCATCTTAATGGCTATAAAGAAAGAACTTCTTGGGAGACAACCCATGTGTTTATTTTGCTACAGTAACTTTGTTTTATATTTGAGTCTTGGAAGTTGTTACTACTGTAGCAACCTCTCCTTATCTTAGTTTTATTGCATTGTTGTGCCAAGTAAAGTCTTTGATAGTAAGGTTCATACTAGATTTGGATTATCGCGCTAAACGGATTTCTTGCTCGTCACGAATCTGGGCCTAATTCTCTGTAGGTAACTCGGAAAATTATTCCAATTTACGTGAGTGATCCTCGGATATGTACGCAACTTTCATT
>NC_061514.1:183782907-183813923 GCF_022539505.1 Lolium rigidum
AACACTCCTCCACGGTATGTGATTGTTGGACGGCACCCGAAGGATTCGGTTAGCCATGGCTTGAGAAAGCAAAGGTGGGGAGGAGTGTCATCATAATAAAACTAAAATAAAAAGGCACTCCTTCATGGTATGAGATTGTTGGCAGGCACCCGAGGATTCGGTTAGCCATGGTTTGTGAAAGAAAGGTTGGAAGGAGTGCCACCCAAAAATAAAAATAATTCATGGGAACCGCTCTTTGAAGGTTTGTCTGGCAAGGGGGTTAGAGTGCCCACTACCATTCGTTGACGACAACAAACACCTCTCAAAATTTTACTTTTATGCTCTCTTTATGTTTTCAAAACCAAAGCTCTAGCACAAATATAGCAATCAATGCTTCCCTCTGCGAAGGGCCATTCTTTTACCTTTTATGTTGAGTCAGTTCACCTATCTCTCTCCACCTCAAGAAGCAAACACTTGTGTGAACTTGCATTGATTCCTACATACTTGCATATTGCACTTGTTATATTACTTTACATGCATTGACAATATCCATGAGATATACATGTTATAAGTTGAAAGCAACCGCTGAAACTTAATCTTCCTTTGTGTTGCTTCAATGCTTTTACTTTGAATTTATTGCTTTATGAGTAACTCTTATGCAAGTCTTATTGATGCTTGTCTTGAAAGTACTATTCATGAAAAGTCTTTGCTTTATGATTCAGTTGTTTACTCATGTCATTACCATTGTTTTGATCGCTGCATTCATTACATGTGTTTACAATAGTATGATCAAGGTTATGATGGCATGTCACTCTGGAAATTATCTTTGTTATCGTTTACTCGCTCGGGACGAGCAGGAACTAAGCTTGGGGATGCCGATACGTCTCCGACGTATCGATAATTTCTTATGTTCCATGCCACATTATTGATGATATCTACATGTTTTATACACATTATATGTCGTATTTATGCATTTTCCGGCACTAACCTATTAACGAGATGCTTAAGAGCCAGTTGCTGTTTTCTGCTGTTTTTGGTTTCAGAAATCCTAGTAAGGAAATATTCTCGGAATTGGACGAAATCAACGCCCAGGGTCCTATTTTTCCACGAAGCTTCCAGAAGTCCGAAGGGGAAACGAAGTGGGGCCACGAGGTGGGGACACAGTAGGGCGGCGCGGCCCAAGCCCTGGCCGCGCCGGCCTAGTGTGTGGCCCCACCAGGACCCCTCCGAGGCTGCCCTTCCGCCTACTTAAGGTCTCCGTCGCGAAAACCCTATCACGTTGGACGAAACCAGAGAAAACCTTCCAGAGCCGCCGCCATCGCGAAGCCAAGATCTGGGGGACAGGAGTCTCCGTTCCGGCACGCCGCCGGGACGGGGAAGTGCCCCCGAAGGCTCCTCCATCGACACCACCGCCATCTCCATCAATGCTGCTGTCTCCCATGAGGAGGGAGTAGTTCTCCATCGAGGCACGGGGCTGTACCGGTAGCTATGTGGTTAATCTCTCTCCTATGTGCTTCAATACAATAATCTCATGAGCTGCCCTACATGATTGAGATTCATATGATGATGCTTGTAATCAAGATGTCATTATGCTAGTCAAGTGGGTTTTACTTATGTGATCTCCGGAGACTCCTTGTCCCACGTGTGTAAAGGTGACAGTGTGTGCACCGTGTGGGTCTCTTAGGCTATATTTCACAGAATACTTATTCACTGTTATGAAGAGCATAGTGAAGTGCTTATTTATATCCCTTTATGATTGCAATGTGTTTTGTATCTGATACGTCTCCGACGTATCGATAATTTCTTATGATCCATGCCATATTATTGATGATACCTACATGTTTTATGCACACTTTATGTCATATTCGTGCATTTTCTGGAACTAACCTATTAACAAGATGCCGAAGAGCCGCTTCTGTTTTCTCGCCGTTTTTGGTTTCGTAAATCCTAGTAACGAAATATTCTCGGAATTGGACGAAATCAAGACCCAGGGTCCTATTTTGCCACGAACCTTCCAGAAGACCGAAAGGGATACGAAGTGGGGCGACGAGGCGCCGCCACCATAGGGCCGCGCGTCCAGAGGGGGGCCCGCGCCGCCCTATGGTGTGGGCCCCTCGTCAGCCCTCCGACTCTGCCCTTCCGCCTACTTAAAGCCTCCGTCGCGAAACCCCTGATGCGAAAAACCACAATACGGAAAACCTTCCGGAGACGCCGCCGCCGCCAATCCCATCTCGGGGGATTCTCGGAGATCTCCTCCGGCACCCTGCCGGAGAGGGGATTCATCTCCCGGAGGACTCTACACCGCCATGGTCGCCTCCGGAGTGATGAGTGAGTAGTTCACCCCTGGACTATGGGTCCATAGCAGTAGCTAGATGGTTGTCTTCTCCTCATTGTGCTTCATTGTTGGATCTTGTGAGCTGCCTAACATGATCAAGATCATCTATCCGTAATACTCTATGTTGTGTTTGTCGGGATCCGATGGATAGAGAATACCATGTTATGTTAATTATCAAGTTATTGCATATGTGTTGTTTATGATCTTGCATGCTCTCCGTTATTAGTAGAGGCTCACGGCCAAGTTTTTGCTCTTAACTCCAAGAGGGAGTATTTATGCTCGATAGTGGGTTCATGCCCGCATTGACACCGGGACGATGTGACGAAAAGTTCTAAGGTTGTGTTGTGCTCGTTGCCACTAGGGATAAAACATTGGCGCTATGTCCGAGGATGTAGTTGTTGATTACATTACGCACCATTCTTAATGCAATTGTCCGTTGCTTTGCAACTTAATACTCGGAGGGGGTTCGGACGATAACCTCGAAGGTGGACTTTTTAGGCATAGATGCGGTTGGATGGCGGTCTATGTACTTTGTCGTAATGCCCAATTAAATCTCACTATACTTATCATGACATGTATGTGCATTGTTATGCCCTCTCTATTTGTCAATTGCCCGACTGTAATTTGTTCACCCAACATGCTTTTATCTTATGGGAGAGACACCTCTAGTGAACTGTGGACCCCGGTCCATTCTTTTAATACTCGAAATACAAATCTGCTGCAATACTTGTTTTACTCGTTTTCTCTGCAAACAATCATCTTCCACACAATACGGTTAATCCTTTGTTACAGCAAGCCGGTGAGATTGACAACCTCAATGTTTCGTTGGGGCAAAGTACTTTGGTTGTGTTGTGCAGGTTCCACGTTGGCGCCGGAATCCCTGGTGTTGCGCCGCACTACATCCCGCCGCCATCAACCTTCAACGTGCTTCTTGGCTCCTCCTGGTTCGATAAACCTTGGTTTCTTTCTGGGGGGAAAACTTGCTGCTGTGCGCATCATACCTTCCTCTTGGGGTTCCCCAACGAACGTGTGAAATACACGCCATCAAGCTCTTTTTCTGGCGCCGTTGCCGGGGAGATAAAGACACGCTGCAAGGGGAGTCTCCACTTCTCAATCTCTTTACTTTGTTTTTGTCTTGCTTTATTTTATTTACTACTTTGTTTGCTGAACTTATATCAAAACACAAAAAAATTAGTTGCTAGCTTTACTTTATTTACTGTTTTGTTTGCTATATCAAAAACACAAAAAAATTAGTTACTTGTTTTACTTTACTTAATATCATGCATGTTTTTATTTCACTAGTTAAGCATAATGGAAAACAACAAAAATATGAGAGATCTTTATGAACTTTATCTTGAATTAGGACATGATGTGTTTGAAGAGAGAATTAAAAAACCCATGGAAATTTATATGCATGCTAATGGGAATGTTATTACTATGGATGCTTTGAACACCATTGTTGCTAATGCTATGGAAAATTCTAAGCTTGGGGAAGCTGGCTCTGATGAGCATGATCTTTTTAGTCCCCCAAGCATTGAGGAGAAAATTTTCTTTTATGATTACAATATGCCTCCTATATATGATGATAGCCACTTTGTTGAATTTGCTCCCACTACAACTAATAAAATTGATTATGCTTACGTGGAGAGTAATAATTTTATGCATGAGACTCATGATAAGAATGATTTATGTGATAATTACATTGTTGAGTTTGCTCATGATGCTACTGAAAATTATTATGAGAGAGGAAAATATGGTTGTAGAAATTTTCATGTTACTAAAACACCTCTCTATGTGCTTGAAATTTTTGAAGCTACACTTGTTTTATCTTCCTATGCTTGTTATTTTGCTCTTCATGAACTTGTTTATTTACAAGATTCCTATGCATAGGAAGCATTTTAGACTTAAATGTGTTTTGAATTTGCCTCCTGATGCTCTCTTTTGCTTCAAATACAATTTCTTGCGAGTGCATCGTTAAAATTGCTGAGCCCATCTTAATGGCTATAAGGAAAGAACTTCTTGGGAGACAACCCATGTTTTTACTACAGTATTTTTGTTTTATATTTGAGTCTTGGAAGTTGTTTACTACTGTAGTAACCTCTCCTTATCTTAGTTTTGAGTTTTGTTGTGCCAAGTAAAGTCTTTGATAGTAAAGTAAGTACTAGATTTGGATTATCGTGCAGTTCCAGATTTCTTTGCTGTCACGAATCTGGGTCTACCTTCCTGTAGGTAGCTCAGAAAATTAAGCCAATTTACGTGCATGATCCTCAGATATGTACGCAACTTTCATTCAATTTGTGCATTTTCATTTGAGCAAGTCTGGTGCCTCAATAAAATCCATATTTACGGACTGTTCTGTTTTGACAGATTCTGCCTTTTATTTCGCATTGCCTCTTTTGCTATGTTGGATGAATTTCTTTGATCCATTAATGTCCAGTAGCTTTATGCAATGTACAGAAGTGTTAAGAATGATTGTGTCACCTCTGACATGTTAATTTTTATTGTGCACTAACCCTCTAATGAGTTGTTTCGAGTTTGGTGTGGAGGAAGTTTTCAAGGATCAAGAGAGGAGTATGATGCAATATGATCAAGGAGAGTGAAAGCTCTAAGCTTGGGGATTCCCCGGTGGTTCACCCCTGCATATTCTAAGAAGACTCAAGCGTCTAAGCTTGGGGATGCCCAAGGCATCCCCTTCTTCATCGACAACATTATCAGGTTCCTCCCCTGAAACTATATTTTTATTCCGTCACAGCTTATGCACTTTGCTTGGAGCGTCGGTTTGTTTTTGTTTTTTGTTTTGTTTAAATAAAATGGATCCTAGCATTCACTTTATTGGAGAGAGACACGCTCCGCTGTAGCATATGGACAAGTATGTCCTTAGGCTCTACTCATAGTATTTATGGCGAAGTTTCTTCTTCGTTAAATTGTTATATGGTTGGAATTGGAAAATACTACATGTAGTAATTCTAAAATGTCTTGGATAATTTGATACTTGGCAATTGTTGTGCTCATGTTTAAGCTCTTGCATCATATACTTTGCACCCATTAATGAAGAAACACTTAGAGCTTGCTAATTTGGTTTGCATATTTGGTTTCTCTAGAGTCTAGATAATATCTAGTATTGAGTTTTGAACAACAAGGAAGACGGTGTAGAGTCTTATAATGTTTACAATATGTCTTTTATGTGAGTTTTGCTGCACCGTTCATCCTTGTGTTTGTTTCAAATAACCTTGCTAGCCTAAACCTTGTATCGAGAGGGAATACTTCTCATGCATCCAAAATACTTGAGCCAACCACTATGCCATTTGTGTCCACCATACCTACCTACTACATGGTATTTATCCGCCATTCCAAACTAAATTGCTTGAGTGCTACCTTTAAAATTCCGTCATTCACCTTTGCAATATATAGCTCATGGGACAAATAGCTTAAAAATTATTGTGGTATTGAATATGTACTTATGCACTTTATCTCTTATTAAGTTGCTTGTTGTGCGATAACCATGCTTACGGGGACGCCATCAACTATTCTTTGTTGAATATCATGTGAGTTGCTATGCATGTCCGTCTTGTCTCGAAGTAAGAGAGATCTACCACCTTAATGGTTGGAGCATGCATATTGTTAGAGAAGAACATTGGGCCGCTAACTAAAGCCATGAATCATGGTGGAAGTTTCGAGTTTTGGACATATATCCTCAATCTCATATGAGAATAATAATTGTTGTCACATGCTTATGCATTAAAGAGGAGTCCATTATCTGTTGTCCATGTTGTCCCGGTATGGATGTCTAAGTTGAGAATAATCAAAAGCGAGAAATCCAAAATGCGAGCTTTCTCCTTAGACCTTTGTACAGGCAGCATGGAGGTACCCCATTGTGACACTTGGTTAAAACATGTGCATTGCAAAGATCCGGTAGTCCAAGCTAATTAGGACAAGGTGCGGGCACTATTAGTATACTATGCATGAGACTTGCAACTTGTAAGATATAATTTACATAACTCATATGCTTTATTACTACCGTTGACAAAATTGTTTCATGTTTTCAAAATAAAAGCTCTAACACAAATATAGCAATCGATGCTTTCCTCTTTGAAGAAACATTCTTTTACTTTTATGTTGAGTCAGTTCACCTATCTCTCTCCACCTCAGGAAGCAAACACTTGTGTGAACTGTGCATTGATTCCTACATACTTGCATATTGCACTTGTTATATTACTCTATGTTGACAATTATCCATGAGATATACATGTTATAAGTTGAAAGCAACCGCTAAAACTTAATCTTCCTTTGTGTTGCTTCAATACCTTTACTTTGATTTGCTTTATGAGTTAACTCTTATGCAAGACTTATTGATGCTTGTCTTGAAGTACTATTCATGAAAAGTCTTTGCTTTATGATTCACTTGTTTACTCATGTCATTACCATTGTTTTGATCGCTGCATCCACTACATATGTTTACAAATAGTATGATCAAGGTTATGATGGCATGTCATTTCAGAAATTATCTTTGTTATCGTTTTACCTGCTCGGGACGAGCGAAACTAAGCTGGGGATGCGATACGTCTCCGACGTATCGATAATTTCTTATGATCCATGCCATATTATTGATGATACCTACATGTTTTATGCACACTTTATGTCATATTCGTGCATTTTCGGAACTAACCTATTAACAAGATGCCGAAGAGCCGATTCGTTGTTTTCTAGCTGTTTTTGGTTTCGAAATCCTAGTAACGAAATATTCTCGGAATTGGACGAAATCAAGACCCAGGGTCCTATTTTGCCACGAACCTTCCAGAAGACCGAAAGGGATACGAAGTGGGGCGACGAGGCGCCGCCACCTTAGGGCCGCGCGGCCAGAGGGGGGCCCGCACCGCCCTATGGTGTGGGCCCCTCGTCGGCCCTCCGACTCGCCCTTCCGCCTACTTAAAGCCTCCGTCGCGAAACCCCCGATGCGAAAAACCACGATACGGAAAACCTTCCGGAGACGCCACCGCCGCCAATCCCATCTCGGGGGATTACGGAGATCTCCTCCGGCACCCTGCCGGAGAGGGGATTCATCTCCCGGAGGACTCTACACCGCCATGGTCGCCTCCGGAGTGATGAGTGAGTAGTTCACCCCTGGACTATGGGTCCATAGCGGTAGCTAGATGGTTGTCTTCTCCTCATTGTGCTTCATTGTTGGATCTTGTGAGCTGCCTAACATGATCAAGATCATCTATCCGTAATACTCTATGTTGTGTTTGTCGGGATCCGATGGATAGAGAATACCATGTTATGTTAATTATCAAGTTATTGCATATGTGTTGTTTATGATCTTGCATGCTCTCCGTTATTAGTAGAGGCTACGGCCAAGTTTTTGCTCTTAACTCCAAGAGGGAGTATTTATGCTCGATAGTGGGTTCATGCTCGCATTGACACCGGGACAGTGACAGAAAGTTCTAAGGTTGTGTTGTGCTTGTTGCCACTAGGGATAAAACATTGGCGCTATGTCCGAGGATGTAGTTGTTGATTACATTACGCACCATACTTAATGCAATTGTCTCGTTGCTTTGCAACTTAATACTTGGAGGGGTTCGGACGATAACCCGAAGGTGGACTTTTTAGGCATAGATGCGGTTGGATGGCGGTCTATGTACTTTGTCGTAATGCCCAATTAAATCTCACTATACTTATCATGACATGTATGTGCATTGTTATGCCCTCTCTATTTGTCAATTGCCCGACTGTAATTTGTTCACCCAACATGCTTTAATCTTATGGGAGAGACACCTCTAGTGAACTGTGGACCCCGGTCCATTCTTTTAATACTGAAATACAAATCTGCTGCAATACTTGTTTTACTTGTTTTCTCTCGCAAACAATCATCTTCCACACAATACGGTTAATCCTTTGTTACGAGCAAGTCGGTGAGATTGACAACCTCATCTGTTTCGTTGGGGCAAAGTACTTTGGTTGTGTTGTGCGGGTTCCACGTTGGCGCCGGAATCCCTGGTGTTGCGCCGCACTACATCCCGCCGCCATCAACCTTCAACGTGCTTCTTGGCTCCTCCTGGTTCGATAAACCTTGGTTTCTTTCACGAGGGAAAACTTGCTGCTGTGCGCATCATACCTTCCTCTTGGGGTTCCCCAACGAACGTGTGAAATACACGCCATCGGTATCACAATTTATCCGTGTGCTACTCTAGTGATGTTATTAAAGTAGTTTATTCCTCCCGCACGGTGTAATGGTGACAGTGTGTGCATCGTGTAGTACTTGGCGTAGGCTATGATTGTGATCTCTTGTAGATTATGAAGTTAACTATTGCTATGATGGTATTGATGTGATCTATGCCTCTTTCGTAGTGTGAAGGTGACAGTGTGCATGCTATGTTAGTACTTGGTTTGGTTATGTTGATCTGTCATGCACTCTAAGGTTATTTAAACATGAACATCGAATATTGTGTAGCTTGTTAACTCCGGCATTGAGGGTTCGTGTAATCCTACACAGTTAGTGGTGTTCATCATCCAACAAGAGAGTGTAGAGTCTAGCATCTATCTATTTATTCTGTTATGTGATCAATGTTGAGAGTGTCCACTAGTGAAAGTATGATCCCTAGGCCTTGTTCCTAAATATCGCTATCGTTGCTTGTTTACTTGTTTTCTGCATCTGTACTTCCTGCAATATTACCACCATCAACCACACGCCGGCAAGCACTTTTCGGTGCCGTTACTACTTGCTCATATATATTCATACCACTTGTATTTCACTATCTCTTCGCCGAACTAGTGCACCTATTAGGTGTGTTGGGGACACAAGAGACTTCTTGCTTTGTGGTTGCGGGGTTGCATGAGAGGGATATCTTTGACCTCTTCCTCCCCGAGTTCGATAAACCTTGGGTGATCCACTTAAGGGAAACTTGCTGCTGTTCTACAAACCTCTGCTCTTGGAGGCCCAACACTGTCTACAAGAATAGAAGCACCCGTAGACATCAATGGTCACGGCGGGCCAACCTTAGTTTGATGCCGGCGGTGAGAGGTGATGGTGAACTATGAACTATTTGTTATGATTGTGTCGTTTGATGTCTGCACTATGAACTATGCATGAATTGTTTGCTTTTGATTGTGTCATTTGTTTGATCATATACAAAGTCTTTGATAAACCCTGTTTTTACGGGTTCGGAACCCGCTGGCGCAGAACAGAACCAAAACTGTAAAACAGAATTCTGTTTTACAGTTTTGGTTTACAGGATATTTTCTGCGCCAGCCATTTTACGACCCAAATACACGAGTTCAGTGAACTGAACTCCATGTTTTCAATTCACGTTTTTACGGGCTCTGCTAGAGATGCTCTAACACCAGCTGTTGGTGTGTCTTTTGCATAGAACCACAGGTTGCGTTTGTTTTGCACATAACACCATGTTTCCTTGTAATCTTTGCAAGAAACACATAAAACATAATTGACCTATTTGACAAAGCAATTAGAGGAGTGGTCTGGTTCGATCAATCTGGTCTGGTTCGACCAGTCCATCTTCTATATGCTTCTTTGTTGTGCCTTTCATGTAATGATTAAATAGTAACCAAGTGTTGTAATGCAACGTTCAAAAACTGCCTCTATATTAACACAATCAACACATCCATTCGGTTAACATATCCATCCAACAACTTGAGAATATTATATTTATCCAGATTTAGTATCTCACTTCAAATACAAAAGTAAGAGTCAAGATACTTTGTTCTTCATCACATGGCTCTTTTCATTTCATACAAACTTCAGACATGATTTTCTTCCTCCTGCTGCTGACCTTGGCCATTACTTGATGTGAAGTAACCATATAGTCGAGACTCAGTGGTAATACATATCTCGTTCAGGGGCGGCGGGTCCTGGCGCCGCGATGTTGTCCGAGGAGGAGTCCATGGGCGGCGGCGGCAGCATGGTATCGGCGCCGGAAGCTGCGGGCGGAGGTGGAGGGATGGGGCGGGAGGAGGGCAGGCAGACGCAGGCGGGCATCGCCAATTCTGGGGGACTTGTAGGGATTGTTGGGCGGATCCTATACACCGACCAGGTCGGTGTATACGGAGTGCCGCACACCCCCCGCACCGTTTGGGCCGGCCCATATCCTGATGCTAGTTCTTTTTTCGGGTTGATCTTCTTCGTCGTCTCCGCCGATTGAGGAAACTCGTCCTGCTGCTTCCCCTGAGTCTCCCCTCCCCCGAGTTCTCCGCTCCTTCTTCGCCGTGGTTTCTGCTTCTTCGGGGGTTGATCTGCTTCGTCCATGGCGGCGGAAGGTCAGTACCCGTTTCCATCTTCTCCCCCGGTCGCGCACTACTCGGTTCGTTTTGGTTAGGGTTTTTCTTAGCAGAAACCATGTGTTTGGGTTCGTTTAGGTTCTCTAGTTCTGCTTCTCCGGGGGATTTTTTTTGTAGTTGATCTGCTTCGTTGATGCGGCGGAAGGCCAGTACCCGTTTCCATCTGAGTAAGGTTTACCAAGATTCGTATAGCTCCATATCTTGGCCTGTAGTTTAGCAAATTTGTATTTATGGGGCCTGTAGTTAGTAACTCTCTCAGGCAGCAGGCGACCAATTCGAAGGTATATGAATATAGAATCTAGGTAGAACCTGCGCCCATTGATTTTTTTGCATAATTTTTGTTGTTAGATAATTTTTTTTTCTCATATCCACCAGCATAGCTTGTTAGAAAATGAAACTGTAAAACATTAAACACCACGATGCAACATTACTTCCTTTTGAAATAGAGCAAAACTGTATGACAAATTCAATGAGCAACTTTTAAGGCTTCATTTGTTTCCATCTGTAAGGTAATTTATTGGTTCAAGGTAGGACTCTTTTTCTTAGTGACTAGGATGTCTTGATGTTTTTAAAAAGGAAGGAACCATAAAAGTCCATTTGGGTTTAGTTTGCTGTAAGGTAATTTATTGGTTCCAGAGTGCTATACGTATTTTCTACATACTTCTTTTGATGGCCTTTATGATATATGTAGTACCATAGAAGTCTAGATCGTTTTGTGTAGCAACTGGAAGCTTTAACATGTTCATGAGTTAGATTTGACATTTTAGTTCTTTTACGCATTTGTGAAAACCATTACCTTATGTGTTTCTATTTCTGAAAATTATTTTTCAACTTCAATGACATAATCTCAGCTAGTTTACAAAGTAAATCTCAGTTTGTTTGTTTTAGATCTTTCCAGTCACTACTTTTTTTGGAACATCTTTTTTTTGATACTCAATAATTGTAGATTTTATAGATTAGTTTTTTGTGGTTATTTACATGTCGGTACGTCCATCTTACTTTTTGATGCCTTATGATTTTTGTTGTTGTTGTTTTTGTAGTTAATGTCATGGACATTATTCCAAAATGTAAACCTAGCATACAATCTAGGTTTTCGACTCTTAGATACATGAAAGTGCTGAAGCAACTCAATCCAATTCAGAGGTCTTATATATATCCAAGCATGATTTGGATAATCTATTGATGCTTCCTGTTCACCTCATGGTACCTATGAATTTGCTGCAGTGGCTTGTTGGCCACACTTCACATGGCGAATCAAAGTTCTTTCAGCATAAATACAAGATTATCAACTTCAATAAGGATATGGTTGACAAGGTCTTCGGTTTTCCATCAGGGGTCAAGCCATTTGTTATGGAGAGCATCGGGCCTGAAATCATCAGTGAGGTCGATGACATATGTGCCGTGTACCTCCTGGGCAAAAAGCAAATAACAGTGACAAACATAGAATCTGTTCTGCTTGGTGCTAATGACGAGGTGGTTTTTATTAGAAGCTTCTTGTTGTTATTCATCACCACAATTCTGTGTCCTTCTACCTACAACTTTGTCAATCCAAAATGCATGTACTCTCTGAGGGACACTGACATCAAGGAAGTTGTCAGTTTTTACTTTGCAACACTGTGCCTAAACCATCCGTGGAATGAGATGAATGCTTGGAAAGCCAAGTTATTCAGAGACTTGAGCGATTGCCGATTTCAACAGGCTTTTATGGATTAGTGGTTGCTTACCTTTGTATGCAGTATGTGTTGCATTTCTTCTTCTTTTCTTTCTACTATATATCTTTTTCATTCTTCAATACTATTTTTCTTTGTTTTAACTATACTTACTTTTAGATTTTTGTTTGTAGGTTGTGTACATGAACTTCTTAGATTTCAGTGTCAACGTTGGGCAAATTGATTATAGACTGCCAAGAATGTCACATATAAGGAATGAATATTTTATTTTTGTTTCAAGGTACAAAGCCGTTCATGTCAAGAATCTGTTCATGCTTTTATTTTTTGTTCTAGGTAGAAAACCGTTAATACCAAGACTCCGTTCATGCTTTTATTTTTGTTCTAGGTAGGAAACCGTTCATGCCAAGAATACGTTCATGCTTGCATTTATGTTCAAAGTTCAAAACCGTTCATTCCAAGATTCCGTTCATGCTTTGTATTTTTGTTCAAGGTAGAATACCGTTCATGACAAGAATTCATTCATGCTTTTTTTTGTTCAAGCTACGGAAACCGTTCACGCCAAGAATCAGTGCAAGCTTTTATTTTTATTTCAAGCTAGAAAACCATTCCTTCCAATAATCTGTTCATGCTTTTATTTTTGTTCAAGCTAGAAAACTATTCATGTCAATGATCCGTTCATGCTTGCATTTATGTTCAACGTAGGAAACCGTTCATTTCCAAGAATCCGTTCATGCTTTTATTTTTATTTCAAGGTAGAAAACCGTTCATTCCAACAATCTGTTCATGCTTTTGTTTTTTGTTCTTGGTAGAAAACCGTTCATGCAAGAACCTCTTCATGCTTTCTTTTCTAGGTAGGAAATTATTCTTGCCAAGAATCCGTTCATGCTTTTATTTTTTGTTGAAGGTAGAATACCGTTCATGACAAGAATCCGTTCATGCTTTTATTTTTGTTCAAGCTACCAAAACCGTTCATGACAAGAATCCGTTCATGCTTTTATTTTTGTTCAAGGTAGGGAACTATTCATGCCAAGAATTCCTTCATGCTTTTTTATTTATGTTTAAGGTACAAAACCGTTCATTCCAATTATCCGTTCATGCTTTTATTTAATGTTCAAGCTACCAAAACAGTTCATGCCAAGAATCTGTGCAAGCTTTTATTTATGGTCAATGTAGAAAACCGTTCATTGCAATAATTTGTTCATGCTTTTATTTTTGTTCAAGGTAGGGAACCGTTCATGCCAAGAAACCGTTCATGCTTTTATTTTTGTTCAAGGTAAGGCTATACCGGAAGGTGCTGAGAGAGCTAATGCTTATGCTTATTGGGTATTTTGGTTTGATACTTCTGCACGCCCAAAAAGAAGGCAACTACGTCTTGGCAGGCTAAACTTAGATATGGAACCGTTCATGCTTTTATTTTTGTTCAAGGTAGAAAATCGTTCATTCCAAGAATTCGTTCTTGCTTTTATTTTTGTTTAAGGTAGAAAACCGTTAATGTCAAGAATCCGTTCATGCTTGCATTTATGTTCAAGGTAGAAACCGTTCATTCCAAAAATCCGTTCATGCTTTAATTTTTGTTTACCGTAGGAAACCATTTCGTGCCAAGAATCCATTCATGCTTCTATTTTATTCAAGTTAGGAAACCGTTCATATTCATTCCAAGAATCCGTTCATGCCAAACTAGAACCATTTTCCAACTGTCCCAAACCAGAACCATTTTTCATTCAAATAACAAGCAATAATTGCTAGCATCCATGCTCATTCAGAAGAGAGTCTCTTCAAGCAGATAAGGCAAATCCTAGGTAAATAACCTTGTTACCTTCATGTTTTAATATGGTTATTTTTTACTAAGGCTTGGGGGTCTATGGAAGCACAAGCCTTTTACTAATAGTGTACAAACTTCATAATATCATGAAGCATATTAACTTATCAAATCAGAAAATATGTTTATAGGGAATGAGGCTGAGATGAATGAAATATTAAATATCAGAAAAGATGATCAGAGTCATCATAATATCTATTCACATTATAACCAAAGAGGTCATTTGCTATGGAAAACTGTCCAACACTGTCCCATATTTAAATTTATTGTTCTTTTTAAAAATTGTTTATCTTGCCGTCATTCATGCCAGCCGCCCTTAAGATGTATTCTAATGTTCCAGCTCAACTAGTCACCCCAGGTCCTTAAATGTATTCTAATGTTCCAGATCAACTAGTCACCCCAGGTCCTTAAATGTATTCTAATGTTCCGTATTCTAAGAAACTCCTGATGCTAAAATGGGTTCTCTCTATATGAAAGGTTACTTCGGAAAAGAACTGCACCAGTTATCCATGAAACTCATGGAAATTTCCCTTCTTTTGATTCATTGGAAGAAGACAATGCAAACATTTCATATCAAATCTATTCCTCGGTAAGTGTTCTTTACTGTTAACAAACTAGCTTAACAAACCATTTCTTCTAAATTATTTATTTAACATCCAACTTTACTGTATAGCCAGCATCAAAACTGAAAGCAATTATCCTATCTTACATATGGCTCTTCAGTAAGGTAATGTGGAGAAGAAACATTAGGAGGCCAAAGTAGTGTCAAGTTATCTACTCCATTCATTAAAAGCTGTAGAGTGAAGATGACTGAAGTTCAAACTCCAGAACAAGTTATTTTTGCAACTTCATTTGAACATGAGTTTTACACCACACTGACAACCACCAACCAGGATAACAGGTTTGGTTCTACACGATAAATTGTCTCTTTTTTGCATGAATTAAATGTATGTTCGATCAGGGACAACTTTTGATTCTCATAATTAATAGTGCATTACTAATTTTAAACAGCCCAAAGTTTTTGAAATTAAAAGTGTGGGTAGATCAGAGAACATTGTCACTATCCATGAACGAAGGGGGTTGGATTCACCCGTGCGTAATAGACTGTTTCGGGATGTTAACTACAACTGACCAGAATCATCGTAGAAAAGAAGGGAATTTAATTCATCTAGAGTTACATTTCGACAGAAATCTCCACCAAGGCAGGAACAAAGCAGCAGCTATCCAGGAGAAGCTACTCCAGCAAGGCAAGAAACGTAATAGAAGCTTCAAAAGTTGAGTTTCATTGAGCCAAGACCAGTATTTCTTGGCAGGTGTATTAGAGTCACCTGGGCATTTCTCGGGCCGGGCCGGGTTTCGGGCCAGGCCCGAAAAAGCCCGAACCAAAAATCCCAGGCCCGAGCCCGGCCCGGCCCGACCTTCGGGCTTACAAATCGGGCCCGAACCCGGCCCGAACAGAGAAAAGCCCGGCCCGGCCCGACAAGCCCGGCCCGAACTAGGCTTAAATCACATTTTCTGTAAGCCCGAGCCCGGCCCGGCCCGACGTTCGGGCTCCAAAATCAGGCCCGAACCCGGCCCGACATGCAAGCCCGACCCGGCCCGGCCCGGGATTTTCGGGCTGAGTCGGGCCGGGCTGTCCGGGCCGGGCTGCCCATGCCCAGTTGTAATTAGACCGTCATAACAAATGGGGCATGTGCTGTTTTATGAAGTGATAAACATGATTCAGTGTACCAGACCAAAAATTGTACCGGACCAAAAATTTCGGTCCAGTTTTTGTAAAATCATACTATCAAAATTTTCTCATTCCTGTGTTTTCCCCTATGAAGTGATAAACATGAACAGTTTCTAGGTGTATTTTGAAAAGTTCATTTATCGCATTTTGAACTGTTTCTATATGAAAGCCTGAGCGATTTCTTCCTCGAGCGAACATTCCGAAACAGAAGAAAAGAAGCGAAACGGCCGGAATCAACGAATCGTTACGAGCTGGAACCAAACCAACAGGAATCAGCGATAATGGGCCAAGCCCACAAACGACCGGGGGGTGTGTGGGACGTGTTCGGCGCCGACCAGGTCCGCGTATAGCACCACCCGGATTGTTGCCGCCAAGGGGGGGGGTGGTTCAGCATTGGTGCTTCGGGCCCAGCTTGGGCTTTTGTTTGCGGCCCAAAGTGGAACTACCACCCAGTACTCGTTGCCTACTCCTACGTGTGGACCCAGATTGTCAGAAAACCCCAACCGGCGGGGCGAGCGCGAGTCGAACCCAAAATCCAAATCCCCAAATCCCCAATTCCCCAATTCCCCATCCTCGTCCTCGGCTCGTCCTCACCATTTCCCACCATGCTTCCTCTCCATCTCATCGAGGAGATCCTCCTCCGCCTCCCACCGGACGACCCCGGGTGCCTCTTCCGCGCCTCCGCCGTCAGCAAGCCATGGCGCAGCAGCGTCACCTGCTCCAGCTTCGGCAGCCGCTACCGCGAGTTCCACGGGACGCCGCCCTTGCTTGGCTTCTTCGAGGTCGATCGCGCCTTTGGCTGCTGGTTCGCTCCCTCGTCCCCCACCTCCCCCTTGCCCCCGACCCATCCCGACCCCCGTGAACTCTTCGTCCTCGACTCCCGCCACGGCCTCGTCCTCTTAAGAACTCCTGGCTGGAGGAAGGATGAGCCCGCGGTGAGCCTCATCGTCTGGGACCCCGTCGGCCGCCGCCAGTGGGAGTTTCCACCTCCGGAGTTCGCCGACGACATCGTCTACGACAACGCCGTGGTGCTTTGCGCCGACGACCACCTCGGCTGCCGTGGCGGTCCCTTCACCGTCGTCTACGTGGGCACCGACGGTGGCCCCGGGACCCCCTACGCCTCCGTCTTCTCTTCACAGACTCGTGCCTGGAGCGCTGTTGCCACTATCCCTGACAAGTATATCGAAATCCTCAGATGTGGGCCCAAAGCCCTCCTAGGGAATGTGCTCTACTTCTGCGGCTGTGACAATCTAGTTCTGCGCTACGACTTGTTCAGCCGCCAACTATCAATCATCGAGGGGCCCATACGCTCGTGCGATTATTATGTCCTCCTGAAAACGGAGGAAGGCGTGCTTGGATGGGCAACAATGGAGGAGGAACCTGAGCTTTGCTTGTGGTCGATGGTGACTGCTCCTAACGGAGCTGTGGCATGGACACAGCGCATAGTCATCAAGGTTGACAACCCCTGTGGCCTGCTTGGCTTTGTGGATGGACTCTTTTACCTCAACACAGCAAGTTGTATCTTCACGGTTGAGCTTAAGTCGGGCCGAGTCAACAAGATATCCATCAGCCGTCTCAGTCTCGGTTCCTATCTGAAACCGACTCTATTTCCCTACATGAGCTTCTACACTCCAGGTGATTTCATTTTCAGACCTTTATAAGCTTGTATAGTAAGTATCTGCTTTGCTGCATTTTCTGGACCATTCAGCAACACTGATTGTTTGGGCGATGGTGCATTTTTTTAGCAAGAATGAGTAACAGAATTTTGAGATAATAAGCACTCCGTTACCCTTTCTTTTTCCAGATCAAGCTGGGACCAGAACACTGCCATCAACCATGGCCTCCTCCTCCGACGGGCAGGTGGGAAATGAGCAGGGGAAAGGGGACGAGGGGGACGGATGGTTGGAAGTGAGCGCCGAGAAGGAGTGTGATGATGATGAGGAGGAACACCAGGAGGAGAAAGCTATGCAGGAACTGTTTGACAAGTGGCCCAAAGCCTTTAAGGATGGGGACTTTGTCTTTGCTGTAGACTTCTTCCGGCGCACCCTCAAGATCAGGTGAAAGTTCTTCTTTCCACCTGACGCTCTTACTATAAAGCCTTGCTGATTGTTGGTTACAAACCTCCAATTAGTTCATTTCAGTAAGTTTTGCATTTTCACTTATGTCATCTGGGAGATTTTAGTTGGCTTTAGGATGTTATACATATCATGTCAAGGTGGTTATGTAACGTTGGACCTAGGACTTGGCTTTCTTATGTTATCATGTGTTCATTGCGATGAACATTAAACCAAAGTATATTTACTTCAGGGTTAGGTGTTATTATATTTAAGAAAAGTCCATATGTTTCTCTGGTTGTGAATATTTCATTGCAGCGCAGCTTATTTATACCCACTTCACAATGACACTTCATGATCTCTAAGCACCAGAGCTGTTACAGCTTACAAGATTTAATCAGCAGTGAACATAGTTAGCACCTTCTTCCTGAAATATTGTGGCAGTTGCTTCTGATTGCCGTGTTCTATCTCAGATTATATTACCTTTCCTGACCTTATCCCTTTATAATCACCTAGGGTGGCACGTCATGGTAAACTTTCTCCAAAGTGTTTCAGCACATATGTCAAATATGGACGTGCTTTGCTAGGCAATACTATACTCAAGACCGAGAGTGCATCAAATCAAGAATCGGTGGAGGGTATAACCATGCAAAATGATACTAGGCACTCACAAGGTATGTCTATCCCCTAGTTCCATACAGTACAATAATCTGAACAAAATTGTTATTCTCTATATGTAGTTAATACTTGATAACATTACTGATTATGATTTACGACCTCGTCTCTTCATCTGTTCATGACTGCTGACGATGTGCATTTCCTCCTGTCATGCTCAATGCTGATACAGCCATTGGTTAGAGCAAAACTCAAATGGAAAGATGATTGTGGTTTTTTGGTAACATATTTGTCAGATTTGGATCTGGCGTGGAGGATGTTTCATGTTACAAGGTCGTCAGATTTGGATCTGCCGTGGAGGATGTTGCATGTTGCAAGGTCAATACTTGAAAAGAGTCCTGGTAGCACTATGGAGAAAGTTGAAATCCTTGCTACTCTTGCTGAAGTCTCAATGCAAGGAGGTAGTCTCAGTTATCTTAGTTATGCCAGAATTTAATTGGTCAATTGTCTTGATGCTCATGGCACCCATTTTCTTTGCAGAAGACATAGCCTACTCTCTCAATGCCTGCTTCAAAGCTTTAGCCATCTTGGAGCATTTGGTTGAGCCTGACCATCGTCATATTTTCGTTCTGTATCCTGCTTATGGTAGTAGGAGCAGTATGAATTGTCTGCCATGTAGTAGTATACAGCATCACATTTGCAACCCAAGTACTACAGGGCTTGAGTGCTCCCAGGAGTGTGAATCCAGGTTTTAGGGGGTACATCCTAGTCAGTTGACTTGAGAATTTAGGTGGCTAAAGCCATGTTCTTTGTATCATCCATCAATGCTTCAATTAATTTGAACTGACTAAAATCTAGCACAGGTATCTTCACATACGTGAATACACATAGTAGTGCATGTGTGGTGTGGTGATTGGGGATCATCTTCGCTCACCAAAGAATGATTCAGTATGATAGTGCTAATATCTTGCAGGTTTTGATTATTCTTAGTTTGTCGATTTCCTTAATTCAGTCCTAGAAACTTACAGATACGTTTTGCCTTCGAGATGGAATCCAAGATTGGAGATGTGAAGGCTATTTCATTGTGCAAGTCGCACATAGAGGGCCTGAAAAGGGCCAATGAAGATTTCTTGGTTGATAAAGGTGATGATGCATCTGCTACTGAAAATCGCTCGTACACTCTAGCCAAGTGCATCGAGTATTTGACTGAAAAATTATTGCGTGCACTAGAGAAGAAGGTAAAAAGTTAGATTTCGTCCTAGTTACTAAGTTTTTCCTCATGAACCTAGTACACTAGTACTGTGTAACAGCGAAATCTTTGCAATTTTTAGATTCAGCTTGAAGACCTGGAGGAAGCAATATCAACGCCAGTCTCAGAGGCAATTGGTGCGCAGAATGTTGGAAATGATGTGCCAAGAGCTGAATCTTTGGCTTCTTTGCAATGTTCCGGACCAAGCAATCCGATGCCTGCTGGTAGTACCATAACCAACCTTGAGGTTGCAGGCCGAGGCATCAAACGAGCTAATGTCAAGCAGGCCTCTTCTGAGCCTAGTCCCAAGAAGTTCGCAGAGAGCTCTCCATCTGTAAAAGTTGATAGCAGCAACAGCTCAGATGGTCATCTCTCAGCATCAGACAGTGATGGCTCTGTATCAGAGTAGACTCTGTTAACCATACTTCTTGCTAGTAATCTACTCCTGGAACATCCTAGCCGACTGTTTGGTTCAGCTTTTACTTAGACATAAACTGCCACATGCGCATTTTGCACGAGCTGTTTTGAATAATGCAGAGTAAGCTCTTCATTTTAGCATGTATGAACTCGCTCCAGTCTCTTGTTTAGCTGTAGCCAAATTTTGTTTAGCTGAAGGCAAATACAGTTGAAGTGTGGAGAGGATGCCTAGCGATCTTCAACCATGAACCTGATGCTGCTGCCTTGTTGCTAAGCTGGTAGTTTGAATGTTGGTTTTCTATTTGTCAGATTCAAGTGAGAATAGTGTTCGTAATCATGGTGAAACAGTATTCCATGCACTTCAAGCTGGTAGTTTGAATGTCCCTTTTTCTCTGAAGTAATGAACCTGTTTGGTCTAAGTCCCAGTGTCATCTCATGAACAATATTTTTTCATACGGAGTACGTAATAGTGTGTCAGGCAGAAATATACTTGGAACTGAAAATATCTGTGTTATAGCTAAGTTTCAGACAGTACGGGGTACAATTTTGCGGTGAATATATAAACTGGATAATATGCCAAGAAGACAAGGAAGCCAAACTGGATAATTTTGCAGTGCAGAATGCATGCTGTGGGAGACTGCCCCCTCATGATGTTACAGTTCGGACTGGGCTAGATGATGGGGCCACCAAAGGATACTTTGATACCTCGTCCAGCTCCAAGGCACCGACGGGCCGCGGGGGAAACCCCATGATCTTCGAAAGGGGTGCAAAAGAAGATGGCGCAAGACTGCCCAAAGGGAAGATGAAGAGTGTCCGGGCGCCGACCCGCTACTTGTCAGCCTAACCGTCAATCGACACCAACTGCACCAAGTCTTCATGGATGGAGGAAGCAGCCAAAAGCTTCTATACGTTAAGACTCCGGATCACATGGGAATCCCCCGTTGGGCACTGTGCTCAAGAGGAATCATCCCCATCTTCGGGATAGTGTCGGGTTCAAGAGCAATGCCCTTGGGGACAGTCACACTTCCCACGTTTGTCGGAAGCATGGGAAACCTGCGATGGTCTATGCTCACCTATGAGGTAGTCGACTTCCGAGGGCGCTACAACGCCATCTTGGGGCGCTTGACGCTCATCCTGACTATGCAAGGCTCTTGCTTCATATCTCGAGCCACCGAGGGTTCATCACCCTGCAAGGAAGCACTCGCCACGACCTCGCAGAATCGCGGAAGAATAAGAAGATAGTAGCGTCGGATTGATTTTGGTCCCTCGACCTCCCGCTGGAGTGCAAGGAGTTGGAGGTGGAGAAATAGGAGGAAATGCGCGCAGAAGCATAGCGGAAACTTCGCAAACAAGCCCGCAACCTTAATCGAAAGGCAAAGCAGCAGGTCAAAGGAATCCTAGAAACAGAAGGCGGCCAGACATCGAGCAAATAGGATGTGCGTGCGTGATGGCTTCCGCCTGTACCGAGATGTCGGTACCAGGAGCTCATCGAAAGGCCTAGAACCTCCGACGGACCCGTCGCGCACCCCTATCATCATAACGCTCCTATCAAAATAATCAGGGGCACGTTTGGTTGGCTGAGCTGGATTCCCGCACCACTGGCGCCCCTGCGCGTCGCGAACGGGCTACGGTCCATTTTTGGCCCATCGTTTGGCAACATGTGCTGCATCGGCCCGAACAGAAGTGCAGATTGTTTGGATGCCTGGATACAACGCTTCATCTCTGTTCAGCCACATCACATGTGTTTGGTTGCCATTTTGGGGACCCTGGCAAAAGATTCTGCTCACCACATTCAAATATGGTGACCTTACCATCACATAACGGCACATAAAACAGCTGAAACACAATCATAATCACAAGACACACGATCACGAACGAGTAACTAATCTAGCGTCAGAGTGGTAAGACGCCTACCTAAACCCGGGGCAGACTACCAAGGTCTAAAAGCATTGTTCAACAGCCTCTACAGGCCAACATGACAGTCACATATGCACAAAAGAAAGTGTTTAACAGCCTCCTAGAGGTCAGAACAACTACTGACGGTGAGGATCAGACATAAATAGAGACAACGATCAAGCAGCATCACCTTAACGGCGAGGATCAGCATAAGGGCCCTCGCGGTGCCTCTTGCAGTCGAAGATGCTGGAGCAGGATGTCTCCTTCCTGAAGACGTTGACCTTGAAGCCGTCGTCCTGAGGGGTGAAGACGATCGTGTCGTCGACACGGAGTAAAAGCCTGGCGGCGAACTTGCTCCAGGACTTGATGAAGCCGACGCGCTGGCATGTCCACTGCAGCTGTACCTTCCACTCGCAACACTGGTCCATGTACAAGCAGACCTTCACCGGGGGGCCATTGTTCTTGAGCTTATACTTGGTGATCAGGAGCTTCTCCATGTAGGGCGGCACGATGAGGGCAAGGAGGTCATGGCACTCCACCTGCATGAAGAACGTCGGCAGCCGCTGCCTGGCAGCGTTCCCCAGGTCAGCAGGACGGCCGTCGTGAACCTTTGGCGCGGTGATCTGGCGGTGGGCTTCCATGAACGCTACGTTGGGGTCACGCAGCTGCACCCGGACGACAATGTCCCTTGCGTCCAGTATGGGGCCTTCCGAGGACATTTCCAGGAAGGGGCGGTTCTGCAGATGCAATGACAATGCAAAGAGTTAGCAATGACACGATCAAGCACAAGAAGCACTATCAAGTCCATCATGGTGCTTCAGCTTGGCATTGCCAAGCACAAGCACTGTCAAGTCCATCATGATGCTTCAGCTTGGCAATGCCAAGCACAAGCACCGTCAAGTCCATCATGGTGCTTGATCTTGGCAATGCCAAGCACAAGCACTATCAAGTCCATCATGGTGCTTGACAGTGGTTGTGCTTGCAATGCCAAGCACAAGCACCGTCAAGTCCATCATGGTGCTTCAGCTTGGCATTGCCAAGCACAAGCACTATTATGGATAATGCCAGTGCCAATTCCAAGCTCAAGCATTGTCATGGACTTGACATTGTAATGCTTGAGCATGACATGGCAAACACAACCACTGTCAAGCACACGCATGCACATTGCCATGAATCCTATCTACATTCACATCGATATGAGCGGTCGGACAACTATGTGATCTACAATATCATCGAATCGATCTAAACAAGCGGAGGGGAGGCGATTGAGGGTAGTTACGATTGGGTGGAGCGAGAGCGGGCCAGTCGGAGGAGGAAGAGGATGCGCACATGCGCTAGTAGGTCCTCGAGGAGGTTGCACTCCAAATCCGGGAGGAGGAGGAGGCGGAGCCGGAGCGTAGGTCCTCTGGTACAGAACCGGTGCCGCGGTCGGGAAGTGCGGTGCCGATCGGCGCCTGCATCAGGGTCGACGCGAACCCCGGCGAGGGCTCCATCTCCCTGCTGGAGCGCCTCGTTGGACCTCGTGGCCGTCGGCTGGACGATTGGATCCATCGGCGCTGGTGAAAGATCGAGATGTCGCCTAGAGGGGGGGGTGAATAGGCAATTAAAAACTCTTGCGGATTTGTCTTGTAAGAATGCGGAATTAAACTAACGTTTAGTTTACAAGCACAAACCCTAAATATGCTAAGCTCAACTAAGTGTAACAATAGCAACTAGAGCTAAGCAAGATAGGCACAAGATATATGTAGCACAAGTGATAGCAAGATATATGTACTTCAAGCACGATGGCTATCACAAGGAAAGAGAGCTCGGGTATATAAATAACCGAGGCACGCGGAGACGAGGATGTATTCCCGTGTTCCCTTCGTTTGCAAGAAGGTACGTCACGTTTGGAGGAGTGGAGGTCCACGAAGCATTCCCCACTGATACGTCTCCAACGTATTGATAATTTCTTGTGTTCCATGCCACATTATTGATATTATCTACATGTTATATGCACACTTTATGTCATATTCGTGCATTTTCTGGAACTAACCTATTAACAAGATGCCGAAGTGCCGGTTCTCGTTTTCTGCTGTTTTTGGTTTCAGAAATCCTAGTAACGAAATATTCTCGGAATCGGACGAAATCAACGCCCGGGTTCCTATTTTACCCGGAAGCATCCAGAACACACGAGAACCGCCAGAGAAGGGAGGCAGGGCCACCAAACCCTACCCCGGCGCGGCCAAGGGGGGGGGGGGGCGCGCCCCCCTAGGGTGTGGGCCCCCCTTCGACCTTCCTGCGCTGCCTCTTCGCCTATAAGAAGCCCCTGGATCAGAAAACCCGATACCGATTGACGAAACCCACGAAAACCTGCCAGAGCCGCCGCCATCGCGAAGCCAAGATCTGGGGGACAGGATCTCTGTTCCTGCACGCTGCCGGAGCGGGGAAGTGCCCCCGGAAGGCTTCTCCATCGACACCGCTGCCATCTCCACCGCCATCTTCATCACCGCTGCTGCTCCCATGAGGAGGGAGTAGTTCTCCATCGAGGCTCGGGGCTGTACCGGTAGCTATGTGGTTCATCTCTCTCCTATGTGTTTCAATACAATAATCTCATGAGCTGCCTTACATGATTGAGATTCATATGATGATGCTTGTAATCTAGATGTCATTATGCTAGTCAAGTGAGTTTTACTTATGTGATCTCCTGGAGACTCCTCGTCCCACGTGTGTAAAGGTGACAAGTGTGTGCACCGTGTGGGTCTCTTAGGCTAGATTTCACAGAATACTTATTCACTGTTGAATGGCATAGTGAGGTGCTTATTTATATCTCTTTAAGATTGCAACATGTTTTGTATCACAATTTATCTATGTGCTACTCTAGTGATGTGTTATTAAAGTAGTTTTATTCCTCCTGCATGTGTGCAAAGGTGACGATGCGTGCACCGTGTTAGTACTTGGTTTGTGCTATGATCATGATCTCTTGTAGATTATGGAGTTAACTATTGCTATGATAATATTAATGTGATCTATTCCTCCTACATATGCATGAAGGTGACGAGTGTGCATGCTATGCTAGTACTTGGTTTAGTCTCGTTGATCTATCTTACACTTAAGGTTACTAAAACATGAGCATTATTGTGGAGCTTGTTAACTCCGGCATTGAGGGTTCGTGTAATCCTACGCAATGTGTTCATCATCCAACAAAAGTGTAGAGTATGCATTTATCTCGTTCTGTTATGTGATCAATGTTGAGAGTGTCCACTAGTGAAAGTGTAATCCCTAGGCCTTGTTCCTAAATACCGCTGAGTTACTACTGCTTGTTTACTCGTTTCTATGCGTTACTACTCGCTCGCAATACCACCACCATCAACTACACGCCAAGCACTTTTCTCGGCACCGTTGCTACTGCTCATACTTATTTATACCACCTGTATTTCACTATCTCTTCGCCGAACTAGTGCACCTATTTGGTGTGTTGGGGACACAAGAGACTTCTTGCTTTGTGGTTGCAGGGTTGCATGAGAGGGATATCTTTGACCTCTTCCTCCCCGAGTTCGATAAACCTTGGGTATCCACTTAAGGGAAACTTGCTCGCTGTTCTACAAACCTCTGCTCTTGGAGGCCCAACACTGTCTACAAGAATAGAAGCTCCCGTAGACATCAAGCACTTTTCTGGCGCCGTTGCCGGGGAGGAAAGGTAAAAAGGCTCTCATACTACGGTCTCAGGTAAAGTATTTTTCTGGCGCCGTTGTGTGTGTGCTCAAAGCTATTTCCTTTAGATCCTGCAATTGCATCTTGTTGTTTCTTGTTTACACTAGTTTGGCATAATGTACAAGAGTGAGCTTCTTATTCTATTTCCTTATTTAAAACATGGATTGTTTGATGCGAAAATTAAAAAACCTATGAAATCTTATTTGCATGCTGGTAGTAATATTAGTATGAACGCTTTGAACACCATTGTTGATAATGATATAGAAAGTTCTAAGCTTGGGGAAGCTGGTTTGCATGATATTTTTAGTCCCCCAAGCATTGAGGAAATTTTTTTCTTTGATGATACTTTGCCTCCTATTTCTGATGATGATAATGATAGTGGTCCTTTGATGCCACTTACTGCTGAGAGTAAATTTTGTTGTGATTCTACTATGCCTCCTACACTTGATGAGAATAATAATGATAGCTACTTTGTTGAATTTGCTCCCACTACAACTAATAAAATTGATTATGCTTATGTGGAGAGTAATAATTTTATGCATGAGACTCATGATAAGAATGCTTTATGTGATAGTTATATTGTTGAGTTTGCTCATGTTGCTACTGAAAGTTATTATGAGAGAGGAAAATATGGTTGTAGAAATTTTCATGTTACTAAAATGCCTCTCTATGTGCTGAAATTTTTGAAGCTACACTTGTTTTATCTTCCTATGCTTGTTACTTTGCTCTTCATGAACTTGTTTATTTACAAGATTCCTATGCATAGGAAGCATGTTAGACTTAAATGTGTTTTGAATTTGCCTCTTGATGCTCTCTTTTGCTTCACATACTATCTCTTGCGAGTGCATCATTAAAACTGCTGAGCCCATCTTAATGGCTATAAAGAAAAGAACTTCTTGGGAGATAACCCATGTGTTATTTTGCTACAGTACTTTGTTTTATTTTGTGTCTTGGAAGTTGTTTACTACTGTAGCAACCTCTCCTTATCTTAGTTTTGTGTTTTGTTGTGCCAAGTAAAGTCTTTGATAGTAAAGTAAGTACTAGATTTGGATTACTGCGCAGTTCCAGATTTCTTTGCTGTCACGAATCTGAGCCCACTGCCCTGCAGGAAGCTCAGAAAATTATGCCAATTTACGAGCATGAGCCTCAGATATGTACGCAACTTTCATTCAATTTGAGCATTTTCGTTTGAGCAGGTCTGGTGGCCTAATAAAATCCATCTTTACGGACTGTTCTGTTTTGACAGATTCTGCCTTTTATTTTGCATTGCCTCTTTTGCTATGTTGGATGAATTTCTTTGATCCATTAATGTCCAGTAGCTTTATGCAATGTCCAGAAGTGTTAAGAATGATTGTGTCACCTCTGAACATGTGAATTTTTATTGTCCACTAACCCTCTAATGAGTTGTTTCGAGTTTGGTGTGGAGGAAGTTTTCAAGGGTCAAGAGAGGAGGATGATATACTACGATCAAGGAGAGTGAAAGCTCTAAGCTTGGGGATGCACCCGGTGGTTCATCCCTGCATATATCAAGAAGACTCAAGCGTCTAAGCTTGGGGATGCCCAAGGCATCCCCTTCTTCATCGACAAATTATCAGGTTCCTCCCCTGAAACTATATTTTTATTCCATCACATCTTATGTGCTTTTTCTTGGAGCGTCCGTCTGTGTGCTTTTGTTTTTGTTTTTGTTTGAATAAATTGGATTACATCATGCTTGTGTGGGAGAGAGACACGCTCCGCTGGTTCATATGAACACATGTGTTCTTAGCTCATAATATTCATGGCGAAGTTTCCTCTTCGTTAAATTGTTATATGGTTGGAATTGGAAAATGATACATGTAGTAATTGCTATAATGTCTTGGATAATGTGATACTTGGCAATTGTTGTGCTCATGTTTAAGCTCTTGCATCATATACTTTGCACCTATTAGTGAAGAAATACATAGAGCATGCTAAAATTTGGTTTGCATAATTGGTCTCTCTAAGGTCTAGATAATTTCTAGTAAGGTGTTTGAACAACAAGGAAGACGATGTATAGTCTTATAATACTTGTAATATGTATTTTATGTGAGTTTTGCTGTACTAGTTCATCCTTGTGTTTGCCTCAAACAACCTTGCTAGCCTAAACCTTGTATCGAGAGGGAATACTTCTCATGCATCCAAATACTTGAGCCAACACTATGCCATTTGTGTCCACCATACCTACCTACTACATGGTATTTCTCCGCCATTCCAAAGTAAATTGCTTGAGTGCTACCTTTAAACAATTCAAAATTTATTACCTCTTATTTGTGTCAATGTTTTATAGCTCATGAGGAAGTATGTGGTGTTTATCTTTCAATCTTGTTGGGCAACTTTCACCAATGGACTAGTGGCTTCATCCGCTTATCCAATAATTTTGCAAAAAGAGGCTGGCAATGGGATTCCCAGTCCCAAATTAACAAACTAAAAATAGACACTCCTCCATGGTATGTGATTGTTGGACGGCACCCGAAGGATTCGGTTAGCCATGGCTTGTGTAAGCAAAGGTTGGGAGGAGTGTCATCATAATAAAACTAAAATAAAAAGGTACTCCTTCATGGTATGAGATTGTTGGCAGGCACCCGAGGATTCGGTTAGCCATGGTTTGTGAAAGAAAGGTTGGAAGGAGTGCCATCCGAAAATAAAAATAAAATGGGAGCCGCTCTTTGAAGGTTTGTCTGGCAAGGGGGTTAGAGTACCCGCTACCATTCGTTGACAACAACATACACCTCTCAAAACTTTACTTTTATGCTCTCTTTATGTTTTCAAAATCAAAGCTCTAGCACAAATATAGCAATCGATGCTTTCCTCTTTGAAGGACCATTCTTTTACTTTTATTGTTGAGTCAGTTCACCTATTTCTCTCCACCTCAAGAAGCAAACACTTGTGTGAACTGTGCATTGATTCTTACATATTTGCATATTGCATTTGTTATATTGCTTTGCATTGACAATTATCCATGAGATATACATGTTACAAGTTGAAAGCAACCGCTGAAACTTAATCTTCTTTTGTGTTGCTTCAATATCTTCACTTTGAATTATTGCTTTATGAGTTAACTCTTATGCAAGACTTATTGATGCTTGTCTTGAAGTGCTATTCATGAAAAGTCTTTGCTTTATGATTCAGTTGTTTACTCATGTCATACACATTGTTTTGATCGCTGCATTCTCTACATATGCTTTACAAATAGTTTGATCAAGTTTATGATGGCATGTCACTCCGAAATTATCTTTGTTATCGTTTTACTCGCTCGGGACGAGCAGAACTAAGCTTGGGGATGCCGATACGTCTCCAACGTATCGATAATTTCTTGTGTTCCATGCCACATTATTGATATTATCTACATGTTATATGCACACTTTATGTCATATTCGTGCATTTTACTGGAACTAACCTATTAACAAGATGCCGAAGTGCCGGTTCTCATTTTCTCGCTGTTTTTGGTTTCGAAATCCTAGTAACGAAATATTCTCGGAATCGGACGAAATCAACGCCCGAGTTCCTATTTTACCCGGAAGCATCCAGAACACACGAGAACCGCCAGAGAAGGGAGGCGGGGCCACCAAACCCTACCCGGGCGCGGCCAAGGGGGGGGCCCCCTAGGGTGTGGGCCCCCCTTCGACCTTCCTGCGCCGCCTCTTCGCCTATAAGAAGCCCCCGGATCGGAAAACCCGATACCGATTGACGAAACCCACGAAAACCTCGCCGAGCCGCCGCCATCGCGAAGCCAAGATCCGGGGGACAGGATCTCCGTTCGGCACGCTGCCGGAGCGGGGAAGTGCCCCGGAAGGCTTCTCCATCGACACCGCTGCCATCTCCACCGCCATCTTCATCACCGCTGCTGCTCCCATGAGGAGGGAGTAGTTCTCCATCGAGGCTCGGGGTCTGTACCGGTAGCTATGTGGTTCATCTCTCTCCTATGTGTTTCAATACAATAATCTCATGAGCTGCCTTACATGATTGAGATTCATATGATGATGCTTGTAATCTAGATGTCATTATGCTAGTCAAGTGAGTTTTACTTATGTGATCTCCGGAGACTCCTCGTCCCACGTGTGTAAAGGTGACAGTGTGTGCACCGTGTGGGTCTCTTAGGCTAGATTTCACGAATACTTATTCACTGTTGAATGGCATAGTGAGGTGCTTATTTATATCTCTTTAAGATTGCAACATGTTTTGTATCACAATTTATCTATGTGCTACTCTAGTGATGTGTTATTAAAGTAGTTTTATTCCTCCTGCATGTGTGCAAAGGTGACAGTGCGTGCACCGTGTTAGTACTTGGTTTGTGCTATGATCATGATCTCTTGTAGATTATGGAGTTAACTATTGCTATGATAATATTAATGTGATCTATTCCTCCTACATATGCATGAAGGTGACAGTGTGCATGCTATGCTAGTACTTGGTTTAGTACGTTGATCTATCTTACACTTAAGGTTACTAAAACATGAGCATTATTGTGGAGCTTGTTAACTCCGGCATTGAGGGTTCGTGTAATCCTACGCAATGTGTTCATCATCCAACAAAAGTGTAGAGTATGCATTTATCTGTTCTGTTATGTGATCAATGTTGAGAGTGTCCACTAGTGAAAGTGTAATCCCTAGGCCTTGTTCCTAAATACTGCTGAGTTACTCTTGCTTGTTTCTCGTTTTCTTGCGTTACTACTTGCTGCAATACCACCACCATCAACTACACGCCAAGCACTTTTCTCGGCACCGTTGCTACTGCTCATACTTATTTATACCACCTGTATTTCACTATCTCTTCGCCGAACTAGTGCACCTATTTGGTGTGTTGGGGACACAAGAGACTTCTTGCTTTGTGGTTGCAGGGTTGCATGAGAGGGATATCTTTGACCTCTTCCTCCCTGAGTTCGATAAACCTTGGGTATCCACTTAAGGGAAACTTGCTGCTGTTCTACAAACCTCTGCTCTTGGAGGCCCAACACTGTCTACAAGAATAGAAGCTCCCGTAGACATCAAGCACTTTTCTAGCGCCGTTGCCGGGGAGGAAAGGTAAAAAGGCTCTCATACTACGGTCTCAGGTAAAGTATTTTTCTGGCGCCGTTGTGTGTGTGCTCAAAGCTATTTCCTTTAGATCCCGCAATTGCATCTTGTTGTTTCTTGTTTACACTAGTTTGGCATAATGTACAAGAGTGAGCTTCTTATTCTATTTCCTTATTTAAAACATGGATTGTAGAGTGCTGTCAGTATAGTCGTTCTTTAACAGCAATACCATGGCTTG
>NC_061514.1:183814023-183866833 GCF_022539505.1 Lolium rigidum
TAGCTTAGCGAAGCTCCGCCGGACTTCTTCACCGCCACCGACACCACGCCGTCGTGCCTGTCGGATTCAAGAGGAGGTACTACTTCCGCTGCCCGCCTGGAACGGGGAGGTGGACGTCGTCTTCATCAACAACCGAACGTGTGACCGAGTACGGAGGTGCTGCCCGTTCGTGGCGCCGGAACCGATCGTGATCAAGATCTTCTACGCGCTTTTGCAAGCGGCAAGTGAACGTCTACCGCAGCAACAAGAGCCTCATCTTGTAGGCTTTGGAATCTCTTCAAGGGTGAGACTCGATACCCCCTCGTTGCTACCGTCTTCTAGATTGCATCTTGGCTTGGATTGCGTGTTCGCGGTAGGAAAATTTTTGTTTTCTATGCTACGTTATCCTACAGCTCGTCCTCGTAGAGGTTCTAGCCGTGCTAGTTGCTGTGCTGTTTGGGTTGCTGCTGTGCTACTGTCATGAATTCTTGCTACGGTGCTGTTCTATTCTGCCCATTAGCTATGCTTAATTCTTGCTATCTTGGTTATGCACATTTCTGTGCATGTTCCAGAGCCACATGCTTGTTTAATCTTGCATTTTTGGCTCGGATTCATCCCTGTGCCTCTGTTCTAGTTACTGTTCTTGCTAGACATTCATGTGTATTCAATTTGGCTGCCCTGGCTTGATTACCATGTGTATTCCTTGCAATTTGCAAGTACCAGGGTAATGGTATGCTGTCTCTTGGGCTCAATTTCATGTGTATGCTTGATTGAGCATTACTGCTGGTTTATCTGTATGATTCAGTGATGAGCACCAAGTGCTTTACTTATTTATCTGGATCCAGTGGTTCATCCAGCCTTGGATGTGCTTCTGGATACAATCATTTGGTTAGCCATTTGGTTATCTGTGAGACATTTGTGGAGTATCTGTAGCCAATTAAATACCTGGTCCATGCTCTGTTGCTTAGTGATGCTCTAGCATGCCCTAGCATGCTATGGCAAGCTCTGATGAGCATGTGATCATCAGCAGCTGATCAGTGGAGTGCTTAACTGTTGCCTGTGCCTTGCTGTTACTTACTCTGTGTATGTGTGTGGCACAGATCAGTGCTGGTGCTTGCTCAAGCATCAGCTGATGCTTGCAGTGATCCTCTGGATCATTAGCATGTGTCTGTTTCATGATTTACTTGTTAATATCAATTATCTGTGTTGCTTTAATTGATTGAGTGGATAATTGATGTGAACTGTGATACAGTAATGATCATCACATTTGATTGGCTTAGGCTAGATGGATGCCCACAGTGGTTGGGAACCCTAGCCCTTCTTTGAACCCAATCAGGGTGATGATAATTGTATTTGGCTTGTTGGTTTGGCTGTTCTAGGGTTTGAGGTGACCCTGGCAGTAGTCATATGCTGCCCTAGGGTAGCTCCCCTATTTGGTGGCTTTCTGTGATGGATAGATGCTCACTGGCTAGTCACTTAGTGAATTTCCAGTAGCCTTGATGTTGATAAACAGGATAGGCACATGTTGCCTGTCAATCTGATGGTTTAGCTAGGCTAATGGGTGCTTTGTGAACCTGAATGACTACAAGGAGTAAATCCATGCTGGATTTCTCTGGTTTTGACACTGTGTTGTCACAACCAGTGTTCCCTGGTTTATTTTCCTTTTAGCCTTGGTTGTACTTGCTGGCACCAATTGGTTTAGTAACCAAATGATGATACACCCAGGGTTTTCCTACCCTTCTGTGCTCCTGTGATGCAAGCATGCTTAAGTATGAGCAAGATATGATCTTGCTCAGGCTCTTGTGTGGTATACCTCACTCCAGCTCCTAGAAATAGGTGTTGGTGTAGAGGATTGCTTCTGTGATGCTTGGTTTGCTTGCCCTGCTCCTCCTTGCAAGCTTGTGGTGCTTTACTCCATCTGGTACTTGCTCACAGCTGACAGTTCTTGATGAATCTGTCCCTGGTTGGTTTCTGGTGGCTTGTTGTTCTTCCTGTTCTAAGTGTTCTTGCTGTTATTGGTGAACTTACCCAAGAGCTTGTGTCGATGGAATGTTTAGGGTTTGGATGGAAAAAGGTTCTATATCATCCTCACTTTGCTCTTCTGGTCGACAGCTGAGCCTGGCACCATTTTGGTGACTCCCCAGGCTTGTGTGTGCTGTTGTGCATGCACATAGCCTGGTGAGCTGCCTGGTTGTGTGTGTGTGCAAGTGCTGTGCACCTGGGCTTGATTCTATCTATGGCATGGACCTGCTCGGCAGAAACTTGAGCATATCCATCTCATTCCATTGTTTGCTAACCTGCCAAGTGGCTTTGCCACTTGGCTTAATACTTGTTTATTTGTGTATGTGTGCAGGTACCAAGTGCTGATCAGGATGAATTCAAGATCAGCAAGATCATAGAATTCATGAAAATCACTTTGTAGTTTAGTTTACTTAGATAACTTGTAATTTTCCTTTTCCTTTTTCTATTTATTCAATTCTTGTAATGTGTTGTAATTCCATAATTCAAATCTGAATATTGTAAAGACAATGTATAATGTGTGTGATTATCAATAAAGCTCAAGTTTTCCTTAATGAGCTTTAAGTAATTGTTGTATTACTTATATTCTTGCTTAATGATAATTGTTTATTAAATCATCTCAAGTTTGAATAATGTGATATTCATTTGATGTTTGAATTTGAATTTCAAATTCAAACTTGGATTGAATTCAATCATACAACTTAATTTGGAATTCAATCTTGCAACTTAAGTTTGTGATGCAAATTCTCCCCTCTCTTCTCAAAACCCTAGTTTAGTTGAATAAGGAACAGGTTTATCGCACTCTCGAAACCCTAACCCTGTAAGGTGTCGAGAGAGAAACTTGTCCCCCTTCGATGCAGTTTTTGTTTAAAAGCGCGAAATTTCCCCAGAATTTGCAATGCAATGCACATCCCTTTCTTAAATCTACCCCTCGATCGTCTCTAAACCTGGGACATTACAGTTACCAGTATACTGAACATTTAGAGAGACACTGACAATACCTAAGCATTGCAGGACAATGTGCTGCGATTAGCTCTTCGACAAGAGGGCACAATAATTAATTGTGTCACACCACTGTCAAGTGTTGAACGGAGACATCAATGGTGCGGCTTATCAATGGGAGAGATGATCGCCTGGAGGCAATCGGAATTGCTTCACACACGACAATCTCCATCCGATCTATGTACGACGTCTCCTCCCAGCAAAAGCACAGCTAATTAGTACCTGCGCCCTTTGTCCAAAGTTTCACCCCAACCAACCCAGAAATCAAACCCCTTCCACGACTTCACATCCCTTCGTAAGGCCATCTCCAACGCGACGACCCAAATGGACGCGTTGGACCGTCTGTTTTGGGCTGTTTGAGTGGCCGCGTGGACAGCGGATCTGCCCATCGGTCTGTTTGGGTCGCGCACTGCACCAATGCGCGGACGCACCCCAAAAGTCAAAGATAACAAAAATAATAATAAAAAAGGAAAACAAAAACAAATTAAATTTAAACTACACTTCATTTAAACTTAGCCCTATTTTGGGAAATTTTTACACAAAAAAGCCTTATATGGGCTTTAAACTAAAAAAAAAGAAGGAAACCCTAGTCTAGGGTTTGGGACGTAGTGGCCGCCGGTGCGCCACCCTACTCCCAGTAGTACTCGTCGTCGTCACTATCGATGAGGAAGATGGCCCCCGGCGGCGACGCGTTGTTCCGGCTGGACACGCCAGAGGGCACTGGGGACTCCGGCCAGGGCGACCACTGCGCCCTTTCCCAGGCAGAGTGCGGGTCCGGAGGGCTTGCCGGCTTGCGCAGGCGTGCCAATCGTGCCGCCTCCTTCTGTCACTGCTCCGCCGCAGCGGCCCACAGCTCCGCCTCGTGCCGGAGCACGGCTAGGCGCTCCTCCTCCTCCCGGAGCGCGGCCTGGCGCGTGGCCTCCTCCTGCCGACGCGCCATGGCGAGGAATGCCCACGCGTCGGCGTCCTCCTTGGCCTTCCTGGCCTCCTACTCCAGCGTGGAGGCGCGCAACGCCTCGGCAAGGTGCGGCCATTTGGCCAGCTCCTCGAGGTCGTTGACCTCGCGGGACGCCGCAACACGTCCTGCAGCTCGGAGTCTTCGCCCTCTTCGGGCTGGGCCCTGTGGCGCTGGCGCTGGCCCGTCCCGCGGTGGAGTAGCCGCGGGCTCGTCGATCTAGAGGCCGCCGCCGCCAGATCTCCGTGACGCGGGCGCGGCCGGAGCTCGGGATCGGCGGCACCGGAACCCGATCTGGGCTCAGGTGCCAGCCGTGGGGGAGGTGCACGTCGCCCCATGGCATTGGAACGCCCGCCTCCCAGAACATTTGCGCCACCGTTACGGTGACGTAGATCCGGTCGCTAAGGGGTAGAGGTGCTCGCCGAGGCGCTAATTCCGTGGCGGAGGTGCTCGCTAGGTGCGAAATCAACTTCAGGAGGCAGCGGCGCGGTTGGTCGTCCGTCGATTTGAGCAGCGTCGGCGCGCCAAAAAAAATTTTGAAGTACCGACGGGTTACTGATCTACCACGGCGAGCAAGGCAGCGGCGGCGGAAGCGGCGCAGAATAGGGGTGGCGGCGACGCTAGAGTGGAGGCGGAAATGGAGATGGGTGTGCGCGGTGAAATTTCAGGAGGTCGTTGGTCTCAGGAGGTCGTTGGGTGCGCGCGTCGGGTATGCATTTTGCCGCATGCTGGAATTCTGGAATGGAAACGCAGAAAAAAACTTGCAACGATTTTATGCAAAGAAAAATACAAAAAAATATTTAGCCCAGACCTGAAGCGTGTTTGCCTTTCATTGTCTTATCGCGAGAAGATTCGCAGCTACGCAGGATCGTATTAGTATCGGACGGAATTCGTCGTGTGTATAGCAGGACTCGGAGGCAATTAGGGCTCTTGTGATGCCATAATGAAACTACAGTGGTAGCTAAGTCCCTTTGATGGTTCCCCCATGTTTGTTAGCTTTTGTAAACAAGTTTGATGCAGTTTGATAAGTTTGTCATGTTGGCTGGGTGTGTGGGTCATCCTGCAAATGAGCTTTCCAGTTTCTCAATGAAATTGGTCACTTCGCCCTGTTTAGTCAAAAATATTGTGGCAACTTGCGACATATTAAATATTTTGTCATCGTTGAGCAGATGTTTAATCGTCACAAGATCTTGCTTGCTGTCTAAATTTCGTCTTAGTTGGGCAGATGCCACCTGGAAGTTAAAATATACCCAATCTGTTTTTGTTCTTCCCACCCTGAAAAAAAGGTTTTCCAGGACTTTTAGGCATACTTTCACTTGGAGCTGAAAATTTTGAAGTTATGGACAGTTTTGTATGCACATCTTTAGTCAAATACAGCAAAACCTGAAGAAATCTTCAACAAGTTGGGATTGGGGACTGACATGTGTGTGCTATATATGTGACCTGCTTGCCTGCATTAAGGTAAGAACGTCATCTGGCTACCATCCAAAATGTGAGTCTGTGACTAGGCATAGTGCATAGTTAGATTTTCTTTTTAAACACAGTAATACTAATTCAGTCTGTATCCCTGTGCATAGTAAAATCTGAGTCATCAAGCCTTGGCCTGCCAGCCATTGGTCTTCTTGTACACAAGGGCAAACCAAGATGAGTGCAGACTGCAGAGGGGCATCTGGTTGCTCTATCATACGAGAGGCAATCTTCTAGCAGGATATAGTTTTAAACTTAAAAATGAAATGAATGAATCAATATCAATATGTTCGATGAATGCCAAGAAAAAGGAGGACTAATAAAGCCAGTGGGGAATCGAACGATTTGATGTCTAGACACTCGTTTGTATTAATAAGGGAAGTACAGTAGCTAGCTATACACGCGGCTGCTACCTAGTCCAGGTTTTGTTTCCTTGATGCCGAGAGCCAGAAATATCAGAGCAGTGGCTTGCTCATATCTAGCTATCTTATTATCTAGCATCCTAATTACTATGTATACAACATACTTCCAGCAAGGCCTTAGTATGATTATCAATGCGACAAAGCTTGAGAAAGCATTGTGATGCTCAAAGGCAACCTCATTCTTCTGTTCCAAAATGTACGGTACAGCTGATTCAGTAAAACTATCTTTGTTGTGATTATCTTTTTGGAATTTCTGGAAAGATATATTGTTATTTGTTTGGGTGCTATTTGATTATGTCTTGAAGTAAGGTTTAGAGTTTGTTGAAGATGACTTGAAAATACTAATAGGTTGGTTTATGAAATGTCGGTAGTTGTTAATGGTTCCTCAATCTATATCCATATGCTCACTCGTAATTTACGGGGCATCAAAAATACCTGGGTTAAAATCTTACGTGTTGCTTCACATGATCTGCTTTCAGCCCTGCAACCAAAATACACCAATAGCCATTCGCTGGCCATAATTGGCTTCGCCATGCTATGATATATAGCCACTTGTCATCTCCGGTTCTGATTCTCTTCTTATTGTTTAGTTTCTTCTTTGTGCGAAATATTTGGGTGTATTGGTCTCATATTGGGGTGCAGCTGCTCATACATCTTAAATAGTGAAATCAAATGTCTATCCGCTTATTAGGAATATTGTTCTACGTTATGCAAATAAATGCCGTATGCATCTCTTCGACCCAAAGGCCTGGGGTCTCAAACTCCTTTTCGGAAAATAACATTATTGCATTCCTTGTAACATGGATTGGCTACTCCACGAGGCTTCACAGATAGCTTTGAGGTATTGTCATAATCTAGGTGTAACATCATTCAGATGTGGCAAAAAACTGGGTGTGGCATTGTGTTCCTACATGACATCATTTGAATGATTAAAGTCTACAAGCTCACCTTCTATTTTTCTATGGGTAGTTGAAATTGTTCCTTTTGACTACTTATTACTGAACCGATGTATTGATTTGTACTTCGGAATCCAGCCAAAAATAAATAAAATATTGTACTAATAATAAGCAAATTGCTCTCTCCGTCTGCTACGTACTTTGTACTTTGGAGTATGTATCTTTCTTGTGCTCCAACCTGTTACCCTTTAATATCACCAACAGCAAGATAATGCCCGATGACAGAGATGTTTATTTTGAACAGCCCCAAGCTCCGAGGATCTAGCTCGCCATCACTATGTATCTTGAAGCCACAAGGGGCCTCAAGCAGGCTCCTTGGGCATGACACCAATGGTTCACCCACAATGCCAGTCACATTGTGTTCGTTCCATCCCTTTGTGATGTCTCCCTCGTTTCTTGGCTACTCCGGACTTACTGGCTTCCATCACCGGCCGTCTTCATCAGGGGTATTCTATGACATATCTAGAGGTTCTTTCATATTTCATCTAGATCGTCGTCCCACGTTCATCGTTGGCGATGTCTCTATCTCGATGCTTTTGTGTGGTGTTGGTACGCTCGACTCCAACTCGTGTGCGGCCCCCATTGAACACTTGATGAAGACCCTCCACTGGTAAGGGTAGCTTGGTTGTTGATCTCATTGGGTACCGTAGCTTCGCCGATGGCCTCGAGTACATTGTAATGACGTGTCACGACATTGCTCATGATAATCGGAAGGTGTGCCTATACATGCATGAACCCGGGAACCCCATCCCAACCTCTCCAAGCGGACTACATGCCACGTAAAGGCATGATTGGTTTGTGACTTACACTTGACCCCGACCACTTCTCTCACCACCTACTCCAACATCGATTGTCTACCTCGATGATAATTTTGTGCCATCGTCTTGCAAGAGCACAATGTCACGTTCCAATGCTGAGGCGGAGTAACATACTATGGCACACGCCATAGCCATGCTGATGGCTGCAACAACATCTTCATGAGCTCCATCAACCCCTTGGTATAGCGACATTCGTTTTTATGTCAGCATCTCTACATGGCATTCCATCCTCTACAACACCGTCACACCAAGAATATCGAGACCATGACCCATTTTCTGTGAGGAATGATATCTCTTGGTTAGATGCATGTTCTTCATGTGCAATCTTCTCGAAAGTTTGCTGACATCATGGTGAAGGGTTAGCCGCCTGCGCGCTATTCCTCGTTGTGGTACAATACTTGCATTTACTTGTTCAAAGCACATATTGAGATGGGGGTATTACACGATATTACCTTTATAGTTTGTTAGAAATCTCTCACCGAACCTCTCTGACCAGTTATGTAAATCACAGCTGATGTGATTGATTGTATTCTTGCTATCTAGGATAGAACACACTGTACATATTTTCATGACTTTTCTTTTAAGAAACGGTACCTCCTGAGCCTTATGGAGGTGACGCAGGAGGCTATCGAATCTGCTCCTCCAAGGATCCCTCGCCGACACCCCTGCCATCGCTGTCGCAGGCCTTGTCAGCGGTGACAGAGGCCCTCGCTCCCAAAGGGGGGGTGGGGACCTCCGACCATTTTTAGTGGTGGAGATTGGATCCCGGGCGGCGGACCGGAATCAGTGGTGGCGGTGCGCCTTCCTAGTGGTGTTCGGTCATCTCCCTCAGCCACGTCGTCAGTGCCCTCGCTGCGTGGTGGCGGGGGCCTTGGCGGTGCTGGGCTTGTGGGGTGGCAGTGGTGTCGGTCTACAACGAAATAGAGTCTCCGGGGGAGACCTCAGATCCTCAGATCAGTTGATGACGGCGCTGAGCATCATTACCATCATGGAGGCATTGTGTAGGAGCTCCTATCTTCGTTGCAGCCAATGCATCTCGGATGCTCGCTTGGGATGGTCCTGGAGGTATCCTTAGATCCGATGCTCTCATATCAGATGATGATGGCGTCCAATGTCGTTTCTCCATGTTGTGGGATCATTTTAGGAGCATTTGCTGCTTAGAGGATCAAGAGGTGGTGCGGCGGGTCTCAACGACGGATGTGTGCAGGGCGATGGCGCTATCAGGTATTGTGGTGATGTCGATGGATGGCCTAACAAGAATAATGCGTTGATCCCCGGCCTGAAGATGCGGTGGCGAAAGATAGTGGCAGCAGCTTCTGCTGCGTGCCCATGTGGTGCATGCTTAGGCTTGATTGCTTATGCTCCTTTTTTTTTGAGAAAAAAACTGCTTGCACTCCTGGCTAGCCATTGGACGGCTCGGTGTGCCCTCCAGATTAAGATGATTTGCTTAGGTGTGAGATCAGAGCACGTGGCCCCGATCATGGCCACCCCCTTCATACAGCAACAGTTGTCACAATGTGCAGACCTTCCTACGTATTCATTTAGTCAAGGACATGAATGCTGGACAAGAGTCGTTGACCTATTTGGTACAATCGTGCAATCCGCCATGCCATCGGACACGTCATCTAGTCAATACATGAAGGAAGTCTAAAATAAGTCAACACATTTATCCCGCTTGTTATACTTCTACATCCTTACTTATGAGTCGGTGCAATCAAGCATTTCACATAGGGTTAGTTTGGTTATTTGCATGAGATTCGCCCACACCTCCCTACCCCATGGTGCAACTTAGGGCACAATTGATAGGTCGCAGCCTTTTTTGGGCTCTTGGGGCGCATACGCTAGGGGTCATGATGGGTGGAGACGGGCCAAAGCCAACTTCTACACTTCATTTGGTTGCTCATAAGATACTTTTTTGTACAAGGGAGGGAACAATAGTTGTGGTATTTGGTTGCCTACAATACACCATTTTACGGAAGGGTAAAGCTAGTTGTTGTTGTTTGGTTGCAACACTTCCCCTGATACAATAACCTCTTCCCTTGAGAGGTGAGCTTACCCACCACATAGCATACAATACAACTTATAAAACTAGGACGTACGCTAAACAGTGTTACCACCAGAATTTAACCAAGTCTGGAGATGGGCCGTGATTAAATGGGCTTAGAGGATATGCACGGAAAATATTCCCGAACCGGCCTTGTACAAGAAGTTTGGGCAAGATTGCCCGTGTATCTGTAAATTATAGTAGGTTACGTGTCGGTTAGAATTAAGAGATAGAGTTTAGCTCGTACACGGTTGGGTTTATTCCCAAGTTAGAAAGTCTACGGACTATAAATATGTATCTAGGGTTATTGAGAAAGGAAGACGATCACGTTCACAACAAATCAATCTAGGCGCATCGCCACCCCTTGTTTCGAGGGTTTCTCCCGGGTAAGCAACATGCTGCCTAGATCGCATCTAGGCAGTATCAGTTTATTCGTTATTGGTGTTGCTCGTGCTGAAGCCTTTTTGATGGCGAGCAACACCCTTATCTTAGGTGTTTTGGGGCTAATGCCGATGCTTTCACGATGTGCTTGTTTAGCTACGCTGCCCCTCGATATCTAGCTGCCCTTACACCTATTTTAGGTGTAAGGGCAGCATCTTGCTTGTTCTTTATTTAGTAGATCTAATCCGTTATAGTTGCTCCTTGTGCTTCAAGGATTGGTTTGATATCCGTATGGTTAGGCCTTATAAACGGGTTGAACGATCCGGTAGTGCGTAAGGTGTGGTTTATTAAGCTCTAGAGGGATTGTTCCGGGGATCAACTTCACGTTGGTTTTTAGGCCTCTTTAGGGCTGGTTTTCCATCATCTTACGTATCCGCTAGGCTCAACTACGCATAGGATGTTCCGATTATACGGTGAAAACCCTAGACTATCGTAGATTAGTTTAGCTTGATATTGATAAAGCATGATCCCCATGTCCTTATAAATCTAACATGAACCATAGGGCAATCGGCTCTTTGAGCCGATCCACGAAACAACTTAAGAGCCGATCGGGGCTCGTATTTAATGTTTACGTGTTTGCCATGCGAGAAGCTAGTCGAAGCAATCCATCACCTTCCCGACCAGGTATAGGTCAGGTGGCACGCCCTCGTAAGCACCGGGACGTGTGCCGGAAGGCATTGCGGGCCGTCGCCCGAGGGACCAGGGTCCACCGCAATTCTGGGAGCCTCCCGGCTCTACTGTGTTGCCCGTCGCTGCTCGCCGGTGGGTTTCTGACCGCAACACATTCTGGCACGCCCGGTGGGACACTCTACAACAACCACTACGTCGACATCTGCAGCAACCATGTCAAAAGATGCGGATGAGGTGGTGGGCGAACCAGTCACGTACGCAGATCTGCCGGAGGAACACAAGAAGAAGTACGATGAGATGAAAGCCATCTTGGAAGCCGATCTCATCGGTTCTTTCATGAAGACCCGGTCACATGGCATCAGATGGAAAGGGTTCTCCCCTGAAGGTGCTCTCGATGAAGTAGACCTCTCTACCTCTTCAGAGGAACGCACCAGAGCTCTACGCCAGGAGATCAATTACATGGTGGCTCATTCTCTACACCGCCATTCTGAGAGCTTGGTGAACGCTTTCGAGCGCGTTGCGGTCCGAGTGGTGCAGGAGATCATGAAGCATCAGTACTCTCCGTCCGGACCTACCCTGGGAACTCACCAGGGAGAAATACCGCTCCAGATTAGACCGCCGCTGCCATTCGCTCTTGCGGCGCCAGAGCCGCCGGGGTCACCGGCGTACGTTGTCTACAAGGTTGGAGGCGATCCTAGCGATTGCCAATTCCTATATGAGCCGCCCAAGGAGATCCCACATGGATACGTGTGCACATACGTGCCGGACTGCAATGCCTTGGCGCGCACAAGCCAGATCGCACCAACGGGGATTTCTGGAGTAGATGTCGACAAACAAGCATGGCTGGCTAAATATGCTACTGGAACGAGTCATGAAGGCTCGGTCCCTACAGCTAATACCATGGAGCAGATCAGCACTATCTTGAGAGACCAGTTCGGCATCTTGCCGAAGAGGAAAGCAATCGGCTATTATAAGCCGTACCCCGATGAGTACGATCTGATCCCGCTGCCACCCAAATATCGGCTCCCTGAATTCTCAAAATTCAATGGAGCAGAAGGATCTAGCTCAATAGAGCACGTAAGCCGATATTTGGCACAGCTGGGCATGATTTCAGTGTCAGACCCGTTACGTGTGAGGTTTTTCGCACAATCTCTTACGGGATCAGCCTTTGGGTGGTACACCTCTTTGCCACCAAACTCAGTCCGCACATGGAAGCAGCTGGAGGAGCAGTTTCATGTGCAATATCACTCGAAGCTACCGAAGCTGGCATTGCCGATCTAGCGCAGAGTGCGGCGAAGCGGGGAGAAACAGATGTCCGAATACATCCAACGTTTCGGGATCTGTCGAGAACCGATGCTATTCGGTTCATTTATCTGAGAAAGAAGCAATCGAGCTGGCAGCATTGGGCCTCGCAACGCCGATCAAGGATCTGACTTCCCAAGCTGAGTACAGTTCATTGTCGCACATGGTGCAGAAACTCACATTGTATGAGCAGCGACACCCTGAATTGTACCAAGACAAGTTCAAGCGTCCGGTAGGCCTGGTCGAGATGGAAGAAGCTGAAGATCCTGCACCAGACCTGGAGGTGGCTGTAGCTGAATGGGCTCGGGGGGCAAATCCCGTGTCCTGCAAATGGGTAAAACCACAAGGGCATGCAAGAGGGTTTGACTTCGATTTGAGCAAAGCTGAGCAGATTTTCGATCTATTGCTTAAGGAAAAACAGCTGAAGTTACCCGAAGGCCATAAAATCCCTACAGCACAAGAAATGAACGGGAGGCCGTACTGCAAATGGCATCACTCGTTCACCCATACCACCAATGACTGCAAGGTGTTTCGTCAGCAGATCCAAATGGCGATAGAACAAGGCCGATTGCTCTTCGGGCAGTTTGCCATGAAAGTGGACACACATCCGTTCCCTGGAGTCAACATGGTGGAACCTAACCACTCCGCGAGGCGTCGACTGGATTTCTCGTTCGATGTCAACATGGCAGGGCCTGTGCGCCACCATGGCAAGGATAAAGAGGAAAGCAGTCACTCCCGCAGCAAGGAAAAGGAGGAGGCCGATCCATGCAACCGGCCCCGATATGATGACAAGCGGTACCTCACCAAGGAACAAGTGAGAAGCGTGCGATACCAAAAACCACTTTCCACGCATCTCCTCAACAAATATGAATATCAGTATGACCGACGTCGGCAGTACGACAGAAACGACGAGAGATACAATCGGTCCGATGAAGACAAAGGAAGGTACCGTCGGTACGACAGAGACAACGAAGGACGTGAGCACCGCGCTAAGGAGAGGTCAAGGGAGCAGGAAGACATGGATAGGCACTGGGACTGTCCCTTCTTTAAACACTGCTGGGATTCAGGGATGAGCCGATTGCCTACAATCGACAACTGCCCGGAGTGTAGACGCCGGAAGAAAGATGCAGGGGAAGTTTCAGTTTTCAAGCGTCTAGGGCCTCTCCCGCCACAGAACAAACGAGCTGAGTCATCTCAAGATGAAGACTTTGAGGAGTCAGAAGATGAAGAAGAGGATAGGTACCACCGGCCAAGGTGGTGCCCCGATGGACTCAGCCACTCCCAAAAGCGTAGGGTTCAGCGGCTACGTAGCTTGGAGCAAGCCGAAGCGCGATACTTGCACACGTTGAGGAAAGCGCGGCCCGATCTGGCCGTGAAAATTCAGCAGACTTTGGACGAAGAGAGTCGTCCACCAAAGAAAGTTTGGCGTCCCAAGCAAGAAAAAGACGATGTGAGGACATCGGCTGGCACAAACATGGTGTTCTTCCTTCCATCAGAGTTTCGTGCCCCAGGAACCGAAGAAGTGCCGATAGCACAGTTTGACTGCGGTCCACAACCAGTCATCTTTGAAAAGCCACGAGAGAAGGGCTATAAACACATGAAGGCCCTGTACCTAAAGGGTTATGTCAATGGGTAGCCCGTCGGCAGGATGTTAGTTGACACGGGAGCGGCGGTCAATATAATGCCATATTCCATGCTACGGCGTTTGGGACGCTCTAGTGCCGATCTGATCAAGACCAACGTCACACTAAACGACTTCAACGGCCAAGCATCAGGGACGCAAGGTGTCCTGAACGTGGATCTAACCATAGGCCAAAAGACGATCCCAACGACATTCTTCATCGTCGACAGCAAGAGCACCTACGTTGTCCTACTAGGAAGGGATTGGATTCACGCTAACTGCTGCATTCCATCTACAATGCACCAATGCCTGATACAGTGGGATAGAGACGACGTAGAAGTCGTACATGCAGATGACTCGATCGACGTCTCAATAGCCGGCATGAACATTTGGGACTCGGAAGACCAAGAGCCGCTCTCTGGAATCAGCTTGGACGGCTGTGATCGCATCGAGGTGACAAAAAAAGGGGTGAGGCTGGTCTTATCCACCGGCCTGATAGAGTAGCAAGAGCAACATCCATCGACATACGTGGCAAGGCCGATCCCTTCGATCGGCCCCAAAAAATAAAAAGCAAGGATCTCACTTCAAACATGTCACGTATTCGTGGTAGGGAGACTTCCTCCTGTAAGGGAGCACGTACAAGTTGTAGACCTTCATTGAGCAATTCAATAAACATAGAGGCCGATTCCAGCGATCGGCCAAAATTATCCTCGCCATACGTTTTGCCTGTGTTCAACGTCGATCTAACAGGCGACGGAAAGCTAGGGTATGGGTTTACGTCAGCTGATGAGCTAGAAGAGATCGACATTGGTCCTGGGGATAAGCCATGACCAACATTCATCAGCAAGAGCCGATATCTTCAATCACTTGAAAGATTCGGCTCGGGGGGCACCTAATATGGAATAATGGACAATGAAATATGTAGGCCGATGCACGAAATCGGCCAGTAAAATTTTTTTTATAGAGTACAGCCGATGCACAGACATCGACTTTAGAACTAAGAAACAAAAAGCCGATGTACAGCCATCGACTCTAGAGTACAAACTCAATAATAAAGTTTTTCAGATTACACAGGGAGACTCTACTGAAGGAACATCTCAAGGGCATGAAGGGCATCAGCACGAACACGATCCACCTCGGCGATCTCGACCTCATCATCTTCGTCTTTGCCTGCCACCAGCTGCTTGTTTAAGGCGCGGATTTCGGCTAGATCAGTCTTCAGGTCAGCCTTGAGGCCTTCTGCTTCCTCGAGGGAGTGGGCGATAAGAGCTTCCTTAGCTTCAATGCGCTGTTTTGTTGCCCGAACCTTCTCTTAAAGGGCCTCCAACTCTTTGCGCAAGGAGGCCAGTTCACCGGTACTGACAGAGGTGTCAGTTTTGGCGTCCAAAGCTGCCTTTTTCTCATTAAGCCGTTGGCATTTGTCTGCAATATCGGCTTTCAACGGAAGCTGGGCGTTGTGACGCCCCGGAACCGGTATCCTGAGGATCCCAGCGAACCCGCCGAAATCCGCACGATATCGATTCAAAGACGCCCTCCGACACGACGTGCACGGCGAATCACACACGTGATGCCAGAGGAATTAACACGAGCGGTAACATTACAACAGGATTACAATAGAGCCCACAAGATACATATATTACAACAACGACTCCAACGAGTCAAGATACAAATATGTAATACAAAGATCCGAATCATACAGAAGATCGAATACGTCCGAGTACGGACAAGATACAAATTGGACTAAGAGTCCTGAAGATAACCAGTGGCGTCCATAACCCTGCCCAGGCCAAGCCGGAAGGGTAACCTTGCTAACGTCGTCATCTCGTACCTGTCAAAGTCGGGCCATCGGTTGCCGACAAAAGGGAGGAAGCAAAAGAGAAAAGGAAAGGCGAGAGTAAGTACCAAGGAACGAACTCCGGCACGTACTTAGCGAGACTTAGAAATGGCTATGCTCGCCGAGCGAGTATAAATATATATCGCCTGGGGCTATATGGTAGGTTTAGCGGCAGCAAAACTATAACCAATAGAGACACGCTACAACATCCGTCTAATCAGAGAAGATAAGAGAGCGCACAAGATAACAGATAAATACTACACAAACATAACCCAGCCAAATACACATATCCCCTTCAACGATTGCGAAGAGGCAATGTAAAAGGCACTCAACGGTGGACAAGTTTTATTAGGTATCGGTTGTAGTAATGCTATATTACTACGCAAGTTATTATCAGATTATTAACAACAAGTATAAGGTGTAAGTTGTTCTATGATCAAGCTATACAATTCCAAGTCGTCCATAACTGCGGACACGGCTTATCGATAAGATGTACACCCTGCAGGGGTTGCCCAAATGTAACCATACGCATGCTCGACCCACTTACGACAGGTGGATGTCTCACAACAAGACCGTTCCCAGTTCAACAAGAAAGTCTAGGGGGGCCACCCGACTAAGCTACCCGTAACGAAGTCCGGCCGTACTCCGAAGCGGACTCAGGGTTTGCGACGGCGGCTAGGCGTGCGAACCACACACTTTCGCTAAACGTCCCGCGGGGTACAGTACATAATATAAACACCCGAAGGCAACAGGAAGTAAACACCCGAAGGCAACAGTAAGTAAAGCATGGCATACTGGCATAGGCAAATAAAACCAAGGTTGTGGCCCCCTTTTCAACTGACTTGAGAAAAGGTAATGGGTGAGGAGGGGTCCCAATAATCGTCCCCACGCATGGGTAGAGCGCTCAATCTCGGAACAGATAACAAGAACTCGGGTCCTAGGGGACATTAGCGAGTCAAAGTTCCGATGCTTTCGCAAAGGGGCTCACAGATGCCTCTGCTTACAATTTTAGTTGTTAACAAATAAGTAAAGCATGTGTATCTCCAACAACTGATATAGCATGTGATAACCTCCCAACAACCCAACATATCCCGATAACAGATTGAGATAAACAACAGATCCTAAACACGCCTACGACTCGCAAGGCTCAAACATCAAGCAACGGCTATGGATAAGGAATGGTGCATATAGGATTATTATGGTAAACAAGTGGAATAGGACACGTGACTCGATAAAGAATCGCAACATAAGGATAGCGAGTGCGAGGGAGAGAGTAAATAGGTGAAGAGAGAGGGCTCGCTCGTGGAAAGCTGCGGAAGAACTTGTCGGAGAACTCGTCGTATCTCACATCACCACTTCGTGATCCTATCCGGGAAGAAGCAAAGTGCTACAACAAACAACGGATGCAATTCTTACAACTACGGAGAAGAATCGGCATGCTCCAGTATATGATATGCATGCATGACATGGCAAGGATGATGCGATGCACTTATCCAAATTAATCGGAGTCGGAACCCCGGACAAACAATTTATAGTTGGAGTTGCATTTCTACCGCCAAAGTTAAATGTTGATTAGCATGGCATATCATGGCAGGGGTGCGCTACTTCAAAGTTAAACGGAGCGGGGAAACCTAGTCGGTGTCCGAAATACTCCGCATATATGTGGGGTGAACATGCATAACTATCAACGCGCGACATGATGCGAGATGCAAACAGGCATATAGATGGCATATTCATGTTCCTCACATTTTTATGATCAAAAATCATATAGAACACTTTTAATTTCGAATTACCAATTAAAAGTTATTAGCAGAATAGATTTTTGTGTTTAAAATATAGAAAACAGATTTATTTTAAATAGAAAAGGATCTGAAAAGCATTTTCAGTTGGGGGAAGGACCCCGGGTTTGTTTTGCATAGATCCAGGGGGTTTTCAACAAAACCATCCACGCCAGGGGCTGCGGGTTAGAAACAAAAGCTGGCAGGGGGCTCAGCGCAAAAACACAAGATCTGGATCTGGGGTGCGGTTTCTCACCGCGGATGCAGCTAGCCTGAGGCGATGACGGGTGGGGCCCATCTGCCACGCTGGATGCCACGCTGGCAAACCTTCCATGCACGCACAGGAGGTGTTCGATGGCGTGCGCGGCGCGGGGAGCGGCGGTGACCGCGCAGAGCGTCGCGCGTGCGGGCGAACGGGAGCGTCCCAGGAGGCGAGCGTGGGCGCGTTCGACGCAGGAGAGGAAGGGGAGTCCGATGGTGGCGGTCTTGGCGCCGGGGAGCCACCGGAGGTAGGTCGGCGGCGAGCATCTGCGGTGAGCGGAGGAGGTCAACGCGGGCAGCACGATGTGGAACCAGAAACGGAAGGGGAAGGGGACCAGGAGGTTCGTGAAGGTACCAGGAAAACGTTGGCGTGGTCGGTTTGGCCGGAGGAGGTCGTGGTCGGCCGGAATCTTCGCCGGAGTGGAATGGCCGTGGCGGAGAAACGAGGTTCGTGGCGTCGATTCAACGCTTCCTGTCTCGATTCGCGTCACTGGAGGAGCAAGGACTTCGAGGCGCACCCGCTGGTGCCCTCCGAATGGCGAGGGGTGGTCGGAGCTGGCCAGGCGACGGTGAGGTGCTCACGGTGGCCATGGGGTTTTCTCCCCTCTCTGTTACTTTCGTGGAGGAGGGGAAAGGAGGAAGCAGGTGGAGGCTTGGCGTGAGGAGGAAGGCTGAGTGGTTGGGGAGGATAAGGGAGAGGCTGGCATGGTCCTGGAAAGCGAGGAAAAGGAAGGAGGACCGTAGCAGTGTCGATGATGGGAACGAACACGCTCCTCTCGTGCAAAGGAAAAAGAAACGGAGATGACTTGGTCTTCGCTCGAAGGGGTACGGGCCGATGTGGTGTTGGGCCAGCGAAGGAGAGAGGGAGTGGGCCGCCGGGAGGAATTGGATCCAGAAGGGTGGCCTGGTTCAGACTGGGCTGGAGGGGATGGCTGGTCCGGTTGAAAAAGAGGAAAAAGGCCAAGCAGAGAGAAACGGCCCAGGGAGAGAGGGGAAGGTGTTTTAGTTTTATTTAGCAAGTCCTTTTCTTTTATTTTCCCAAACTCTTTTGGAAATCAATTGAAATCTGAAAACATTGAAAATAATTTTGTTTGTTTGATACCTTTATAGATTAGGGTTTTATTTTAAAAGAAAGGACAAGGGGGATGGTTTATTATAAAACCCATATGAGAGGGAAACCAAAAATAGTTTGGGTTTTGTAAAAATAATTTTATTTATTAAAATCATGGATGATATGATGCATGATGCATGATGATGCATAAAAGGAAAAGAACAACAAATCTAATAGGGGTGCTACCCGGGGCCGTTACAGGCGTGGCGCAGGTCGATTCGCTGACGAGCCAATTTCACCCTTGATCTGTAAGCGGACAGGGTCACAACTAGCCAGAGTTTCACCAGCAGCGTCACCGGAAGATGAGGCTGGATGTTTTCCAGAATGCTCTTCACTGCCTCGGAGTCTTCAACCAATGTCTTGATGGAGGAGGAGAGCAGGGCCTTGAGATGCTGGAGTTGACCATGTGTAGTGCTGGGTCCTGGCTCTTCGCTTGTTTTAGCAGTAGCCGGCTCGATGGATTCGGGGTCAAATGTTAGCAAGCTTGAAAGGTCATAACCCTGACAAACAACAAGAAAAACGTCAGGAGACAGCGAAGGAGTAAGGTAGAGCTAAGGGAAAGGATTGTACCTCTCCTAAGACCAGAGGAACAGCCGATGAAGAGGTGATCGGCTCTGGTGTTTCTGCTGTCGGTTTGGCCAAGCTGGCCACCTTGTCAGCTACACTCTTAGAAGTTGCTAGGTCCAGGGTGGCGGATGACATTGGTACCTCCTCAACTTCCCCACTGGAGGTGTCATCAGTCTGCAAAGGGAATGGTTAGCCGACAAGAACAGCAATGGGTTAGCATGAAATATGAGCCAAGGAGAGTATGGAGGGGATTACGTTCGAGATCTCCTGGTTTGATGAAGAGGCTTGCGGTTCCTTGCGAGCTCTCTTGATACATCGGCTCTTTGTGCGACTGCCCTGCCCTGCTTTGATGGGAATTTGGGAGACAGCAGGTTCAGGGGCTGACCTTTTCTTGGAAGCCGACGGTGGCAAGTCTGGCTGACTCTGCGTGGTGGTTTTCCCAGAGTTACCCAAGCTCGAGTCCCTTCGACTGGACTGTATGTCTTCGCTGGAGTTTTCTTCAGTGGAGGTCTGTAAAAGAAATACAAGTATTCTGCAGAAGCCTAGAAGGATGAATTAAATCAGCCAAAGCATGGGTCAACTTATGTGCAAACTGTCTTGAGCTGGAGAAGGGCTTTGGCGCTTCAGAGTCTTCCTGGCAGCTACTTTCCTCACTGCTATTCTCGCCTTGACTGAGGCTCGGGGGGCAGCTGACCTGGAAGACGCTCTGCTTTTGGAAGCCGATGTTGGTGTCATCGGCTGGCTCTGCATCACAACCTTTTTCAAAGATGGTGAGTTTTTGCAGAAGAGGACCACCGGAGCTGGTGGGAGAAATCTGAAAGGGGAGCCGTCATCATCTACAGGATCTGGACCGTCTTGTTGCTGCAAGGAGACAGAGCAAGGTTACAAAAGGAAATCATTGTAAGCCACTTCAAAATAAATTGTGAGTAGTGGTACCTGTTCTGCAGGGATGTCATATTCAGCATCAAGTTGTTTCAGCAATGGTCCCAGAGCTCTCCTGAAGGTGTGAGTCTTCCACATTGACCACCAAGTCTCAAAACCATCGGTTGATGAGGTAAAAGAGAGGTTATGAGGAATTGGGGTGGCTAGAGTGTCAAAGTAGGAATAACACCTCTGACTGGTGAGGACATCAGGTAGATCAGCTCTGCTCTCTGTTAGGTGGTGCAGAAAGAAGTGGGGAGATACCTGTCCAAGACCAAGTTGTCGGGCTGCTACGACCGGCTGATAAGACTCATAACCAGGTTTGATTATCCTGTTTGAGGTGCTCATGCCAACTGGAAGGAAGCAGGGACGGATCATGATGGAATACAATTGCCGAGTGTCAGCATCATCGGCAAAGCTATCTAACCTGAAGGAGACTGGATTTTCAAAATTTTCAGACTCCGTATAAGGAAAGAAGAGAGGGTTGTCCAGGCCTTGGTAGAAAGTTCTGAACCACTCTGATGCTCCCTTTAAGGTTAGTTTGCTGCCTGGGAGGCTATATAGAGCTTGGCCGTAGCTAGTGCATCGGATCTGCCTCCCATTAGTATCTGGGAAGGTGCAAGTAGCTAAGGGTGGAAGGTTTGGGATCTGGTTTTGGAAGTACAGCTGAGCCCATAGCTGAATAAACCACCAGGGACCTCCAGTTTTGACTGTCTTTTGGGAGAACAGTTTAACAGACATTAGCTGGAGATATGTATAGACCTTTGCAAGAAACAGTTTGCCAATGCCAAGCTGAGTGCCTCTGGCAAGTTCATAGGCCAGGGAAAGATAATTCTTGGTTGGAGCAAGTGAAGGACCACAAAACATGAAGTGTTCCAACCAGAAATTCAGGAAGGCCGTATGTTCTTTCTCTGTTACGGGGCCTTTGTTTTTCATGTGGCGCCGAAGGTAAGCACCCCAGTTTGTGCACTCTGTTTTGGAAGAAAGCGTGAAGGGGACCTTTGGCAACCTAAAGGCAGATGGGCTTGGGGATGCAATGTCTAAGCCAGTGATCATGGCCACATCTAGTAAGGTTGGTGTCATGGGGCCATGACCAAACATGAAGCAATTCAAAGCATCAGACCAAAAATAGCCGATGGTTTTCAGAAGGTTTTCATGTTTTTCAAGGGGAGACAGTGATAAAGCTAAAGCATCGGCTATTCCTGCGGTTTCCCAGGTGGCTTGGTGAGTTTTGGAGATCCTATTGTACCAGGAAACCCAATCTTCAGGAGGATTAGGCCAGGCTCGTAAGCAGTCGGCCCAAGAAGTCAGATCTAGATTTTGGTTCACGAAGGGAATTCTATTGGCCTCGCATGAAATCAAATGGGCAGGACTCTCGGTAGAACGAGGGCCAAGACAGAGAGAATTTGGAAGAGAAGGATGTGGCAGTAGGATGTCTGATACCTAGAAATTAATGACGGGATGAAGCATTAATTCAGATGTTTATTGTTAATTCTAGCACCATGTTCGGATAGCGAGGAGCGGTTGAGGATTACCTTCAGGCCGGAGACCATGGCGTTGGCGTTGGATGACTCCGCCATTGAATTCGCTGCGGGGTTGAGCCTGCGCAATTGAGATCTGAGGTTCGCGTGGCCGTGAGTTGGATCTGTTCGAGCGGCGATTTGGGGATCTGAGTGTTGCTCTTTCGGATAAGTCGTAGGTTACCGTTTGAATAGGCGACAGAGTTGGCCTTGTTTGCGTTTTATGGCAAAGGCCGATGCGCTGCCATCGGCTCTTGGTGCGTTGACTTGCTTTGACAATCGGCAAAATTGATAGAAAGGCAAAATCGGCTTAGAAACATTTTCTTCATTAATAAAGGGATAAGGGGGAGAGTTAATGTTACAGCAGTTTCCGAGGAAGTGGTGCCAAAGAACTGTCAAATCGTGCAGAGAAGTTGAGAAGGCAAGGCATCATGATGAAGGATACTGCGACGGTTCTGCTCTGCCACGACGTGGCCCTACGAAGAAAAAACGGAGTGGTTTTGAAATTATCATTGCCAAAACCAGGGGGCATGTGTTACCACCAGAATTTAACCAAGTCTGGAGATGGGCCGTGATTAAATGGGCTTAGAGGATATGCACGGAAAATATTCCCGAACCGGCCTTGTACAAGAAGTTTGGGCAAGATTGCCCGTGTATCTGTAAATTATAGTAGGTTACGTGTCGGTTAGAATTAAGAGATAGAGTTTAGCTCGTACACGGTTGGGTTTATTCCCAAGTTAGAAAGTCTACGGACTATAAATATGTATCTAGGGTTATTGAGAAAGGAGGACGATCACGTTCACAACAAATCAATCTAGGCGCATCGCCACCCCTTGTTTCGAGGGTTTCTCCCGGGTAAGCAACATGCTGTCTAGATCGCATCTTGCGATCTAGGCAGTATCAGTTTATTCGTTATTGGTGTTGCTCGTGCTGAAGCCTTTTTGATGGCGAGCAACACCCTTATCTTAGGTGTTTTGGGGCTGATGTCGATGCTTTCACGATGTGCTTGTTTAGCTACGCTGCCCCTCGATATCTAGCTGCCCTTACACCTAGTTTAGGTGTAAGGGCAGCATCTTGCTTGTTCTTTATTTAGTAGATCTAATCCGTTATAGTTGCTCCTTGTGCTTCAAGGATTGGTTTGATATCCGTATGGTTAGGCCTTATAAACGGGTTGAACGATCCGGTAGTGCGTAAGGTGTGGTTTATTAAGCTCTAGAGGGATTGTTCCGGGATCAACTTCACGTTGGTTTTTAGGCCTCTTTAGGGCTGGTTTTCCATCATCTTACGTATCTGCTAGGCTCAACTACGCATAGGATGTTCCGATTATACGGTGAAAACTCTAGACTATCGTAGATTAGTTTAGCTTGATATTGATAAAGCATGATCCCCATGTCCTTATAAATCTAACATGAACCATGGGGCAATCGGCTCTTTGAGCCGATCCACGAAACAACTTAAGAGCCGATCGGGGCTCGTATTTAATGTTTACGTGTTTGCCATGCAGGAAGCTAGTCGAAGCAATCCATCACCTTCCTGACCAGGTATAGGTCAGGTGGCACGCCCTCGTAAGCACCAGGACGTGTGCCAGAAGGCATTGCGGGCCGTCCCCCGAGGGACCAGGGTCCACCGCAATCCTGGGAGCCTCCCGGCTCTACTGTGTTGCCCGTCGCTGCTCGCCGGTGGGTTTCTGACCGCAACAAACAGTTCATCGGAGGGGGTGGTACTGCCTAATAGTAGCTACCATAATTACCGGTGCACCATGAGCTAACCCAAAAACAGCTCATGATGCATCACTAGATCATCATCGGAGGGGTTAGTATATATACCACCTTCCAAAATATTACATTCCAGGTATGGAGTTTTCATCAGTTCCTAACTAGTGGAATGGATATAAGGCATTCTCCCAAAATTTGAATGACCTTAGCAGATCATTGATGGCGTGTAACTCACACGTTCGTTGGGAACCCCAAGAGGAAGGTATGATGCGCACAGCAGCAAGTTTTCCCTCAGAAAGAAACCAAGGTTTATCGAACCAGGAGGAGCCAAGAAGCACGTTGAAGGTTGATGGCGGCGGGATGTAGTGCGGCGCAACACCAGACATTCCGGCGCCAACGTGGAACCTGCACAACACAACCAAAGTACTTTGCCCCAACGAAACAGTGAGGTTGTCAATCTCACCGGCCTGCTGTAACAAAGGGTTAACCGTATTGTGTGGAAGATGATTGTTTGCAAGAAAACAAGTAAAACAAGTATTGCAGCAGATTTGTATTTCGAGTATAAAAGAATGGACCGGGGTCCATAGTTCACTAGAGGTGTCTCTCCCATAAGATAAAAGCATGTTGGGTGAACAAATTACGATCGGGCAATTGACAAATAGAGAGGGCATAACAATGCACATACATGTCATGATAAATATAGTGAGATTTAATTGGGAATTACGACAAAGTACATAGACCGCCATCCAGCATGCATCTATGCCTAAAAAGTCCACCTTCAGGTTATCATCCGAACCCCTTCCAGTATTAAGTTGCAAAACAACAGACAATTGCATTAAGTATGGTGCGTAATGTAATCAACAACTACATCCTTAGACATAGCATCAATGTTTTATCCCTAGTGGCAACAAGCACATCCACAAGCTTAGAACTTTCGTCACCGTCCCGGATATCAATGGAGGCATGAACCCACTATCGAGCATAAATACTCCCTCTTGGAGTTAAGAGCAAAAACTTGGCCAGAGCCTCTACTAATAACGGAGAGCATGCAAGATCATAAACAACACATAGGTAATAACTTGATAATTAACATAACATAGTATTCTCTATCCATCGGATCCCGACAAACACAACATATAGTATTACGGATAGATGATCTTGATCATGTTAGGCAGCTCACAAGATCCAACAATGAAGCACAATGAGGAGAAGACAACCATCTAGCTACTCGCTATGGACCCATAGTCCAGGGGTGAACTACTCACTCATCACTCCGGAGGCGACCATGGCGGTGAAGAGTCCTCCGGGAGATGAATCCCCTCTCCGGCAGGGTGCCGGAGGAGATCTCCGTAATCCCCGAGATGGGATTGGCGGCGGCGTCTCGTAAGGTTTTCCGTATCGTGGCTCTCGGTACTAGGGGTTTCGCGACGGAGGCTTTAAGTAGGCGGAAGGGCAACGCGGGGGGCCACACGAGGGCCCCACACCATAGGTCGGCGCGGCCAGGGCCTGGGCCGCGCCGCCCTAGTGTGGCGGCGCCTCGTGGCCCCACTTCGACTCCTCTTCGGTCTTCTGGAAGCTTCGTGGCAAAATAGGACCCTGGGCGTTGATTTCGTCCAATTCCGAGAATATTTCGTTACTAGGATTTCTGAAACCAAAAACAGCGAGAAAACATCAACTGGCTCTTCGGCATCTTGTTAATAGGTTAGTTCCGGAAAATGCACGAATATGACATAAAGTGTGCATAAAACATGTAGATATCATCAATAATGTGGCATGGAACATAAGAAATTATCGATACGTCGGAGACGTATCAGCATCCCCAAGCTTAGTTACGCTCGTCCCGAGCAGGTAAAACGATAACAAGGATAATTTCTGAAGTGACATGCCATCATAACCTTGATCATACTATTTGTAAACATATGTAATGAATGCAGCGATCAAAACAATGGTAATGACATGAGTAAACAAGTGAATCATAAAGCAAAGACTTTTCATGAATAGTACTTCAAGACAAGCATCAATAAGTCTTGCATAAGAGTTAACTCATAAAGCAATAAATCAAAGTAAAGGTATTGAAGCAACACAAAGGAAGGTTAAGTTTCAGCGGTTGCTTTCAACTTGTAACATGTATATCTCATGGATAATTGTCAACATAGAGTAATATAACAAGTGCAATATGCAAGTATGTAGGAATCAATGCACAGTTCACACAAGTGTTTGCTTCTTGAGGTAGAGAGAGATAGGTGAACTGACTCAACATAAAAGTAAAAAGAATGGTCCTTCAAAGAGGAAAGCATCGATTGCTATATTTGTGCTAGAGCTTTTATTTTGAAAACATAAAACAATTTTGTCAACGGTAGTAATAAAGCATATGAGTTATGAAAATTATATCTTACAAGTTGCAAGCCTCATGCATAGTATACTAATAGTGCCCGCACCTTGTCCTAATTAGCTTGGACTACCGGATCATCGCAATACACATGTTTTAACCAAGTGTCACAATGGGGTACCTCCATGCCGCCTGTACAAAGGTCTAAGGAGAAAGCTCGCATTTTGGATTTCTCGCTTTTGATTATTCTCAACTTAGACATCCATACCGGGACAACATGGACAACAGATGATGGACTCCTCTTTAATGCATAAGCATGTGGCAACAATTATTATTCTCATATGAGATTGAGGATATATGTCCAAAACTGAAACTTCCACCATGAATCATGGCTTTAGTTAGCGGCCCAATGTTCTTCTCTAACAATATGTATGCTCCAACCATTAAGGTGGTAGATCTCTCTTACTTCGGACAAGACGGACATGCATAGCAACTCACATGATATTCAACAAAGGGTAGTTGATGGCGTCCCCGAAACATGGTTATCGCACAACAAGCAACTTAATAAGAGATAAAGTGCATAAGTACATATTCAATACCACAATAGTTTTTAAGCTATTTGTCCCATGAGCTATATATTGCAAAGGCGAATGATGGAATTTTAAAGGTAGCACTCAAGCAATTTACTTTGGAATGGCGGAGAATTACCATGTAGTAGGTAGGTATGGTGGACACAAATGGCATAGTGGTTGGCTCAAGGATTTTGGATGCATGAGAAGTATTCCCTCTCGATACAAGGTTTTAGGCTAGCAAGGTTATTTGAAACAAACACAAGGATGAACGGTGCAGCAAAACTCACATAAAAGACATATTGTAAACATTATAAGACTCTACACCGTCTTCCTTGTTGTTCAAAACTCAATACTAGATATTATCTGGACTCTAGAGAAACCAAATATGCAAACCAAATTAGCAAGCTCTAAGTGTTTCTTCATTAATGGGTGCAAAGTATATGATGCAAGAGCTTAAACATGAGCACAACAATTGCCAAGTATCAAATTATCCAAGACATTTTAGAATTACTACATGTAGCATTTTCCAATTCCAACCATATAACAATTTAACGAAGAAGAAACTTCGCCATGAATACTATGAGTAAAGCCTAAGGACATACTTGTCCATATGCTACAGCGGAGCGTGTCTCTCTCCCATACAATGAATTCTAGGATCCATTTTATTCAAACAAAACAAAAACAAAAACAAACCGACGCTCCAAGCAAAGTACATAAGATGTGGCCGAATAAAAATATAGTTTCGGGGGAGGAACCCGATAATGTTGTCGATGAAGAAGGGGATGCCTTGGGCATCCCCAAGCTTAGACGCTTGAGTCTTCTTAGAATATGCAGGGGTGAACCACCGGGGCATCCCCAAGCTTAGAGCTTTCACTCTCCTTGATCATATTGTATCAAACTCCTCTCTTGATCCTTGAAAACTTCCTCCACACCAAACTCGAAACAACTCATTAGAGGGTTAGTGGACAATAAAAATTAACATGTTCAGAGGTGACACAATCATTCTTAACACTTCTGGACATTGCATAAAGCTACTGGACATTAATGGATCAAAGAAATTCATCCAACATAGCAAAAGAGGCAATGCGAAATAAAAGGCAGAATCTGTCAAAACAGAACAGTCCGTAAAGATGGATTTTATTGAGGCACCAGACTTGCTCAAATGAAAATGCCCAAATTGAATGAAAGTTGCGTACATATCTGTGGATCACTCACGTAAATTGGCTTAATTTTCTGAGTTACCTACAGAGAATTAGACCCAGATTCGTGACAGCAAAGAAATCTGTTTCTCGCTCAGTAATCCAAATCTAGTATTTACTTTACTATCAAAGACTTTACTTGGCACAACAAAACTCAAAACTAAGATAAGGAGAGGTTGCTACAGTAGTAAAAAACTTCCAAGACTCAAATATAAAACAAAAATACTGTAGTAAAAACATGGGTTGTCTCCCATAAGCGCTTTTCTTTAACGCCTTTCAGCTAGGCGCAGAAAGTGTATATCAAGTAACATCAAGAGATGAAGCATCAACATCATAATTTGTTCTAATAATAGAATCATAAGGTAACTTCATTCTCTTTCTAGGGAAGTGTTCCATACCTTTCTTGAGAGGAAATTGATATTTAATATTACCTTCCTTCATATCAATGGTAGCACCAACGGTTCGAAGAAAAGGTCTTCCCAATATAATGGGGCAAGATGCATTGCATTCAATATCCAAGACAACAAAATCAACGGGGACAAGGTTATTGTTAACCATAATATGAACATTATCAACTTTCCCCAAAGGTTTCTTTTTAGCATTATCAACGAGATTAACATCCAGGATAACAGTTTTTCAATGGTGGCAAGTCAAGCATATCATAGACTTTCTTAGGCATAACAGAAATACTTGCACCAAGATCACATAAAGCATTACAATCAAAATCTTTGACCCTCATTTTAATGATGGGCTCCCAACCATCCTCTAGCTTTCTAGGAATAGAAGTTTCAAGTTTTAGTTTCTCTTCTCTAGCTTTTATGAGAGCATTTGTAATATGTTTTGTGAAAGCCAAATTTACAGCGCTAGCATTAGGACTTTTAGCAAGTTTTTGTAAGAACTTTATAACTTCAGAGATGTGGCAATCATCAAAATCTAAATCATTACAATTTAAAGCAATGAGATTATCATCCCCAAGGTTGGAAAAAATTTCAGCAGTTTTATCACGAACAGTTTCAAGTAGCTTTAGCGAGTTTCAGGTAATTTTGCGCGCTTTGCACTAGGAGTAGAAACATTGCCAACACCAATTATTTTATCATTGATAGTAGGAGGTGCAGCAACATGTGAATCATTAGCATTGCTAGTGGTGGTAATAGTCCAAACTTTAGCTACATTTTTCTCTTTAGCTAATTTTTCATTTTCTTCTCTATCCCACCTAGCACGCAGTTCAGCCATTAATCTTATATTCTTATTAATTCTAACTTGGATGGCATTTGCTGTAGTAACAATTTTATTTTCAATATCCCTATTAGGCATAACTTTCGATTTCAAAAGATCAACATCAGAGGCAAGACTATCAACCTTAGAAGCAAGAATATCAATTTTATTGAGCTTTTCCTCAACTGATTTGTTAAAGGCAGTTTGTGTACTAATAAATTCTTTAAGCATAGCTTCAAGTCCAGGGGGTGTATTCCTATTATTGTTGTAAGAATTCCCATAAGAATTAGCATAACCGTTACCATTATTATAAGGGTATGGCCTATAGTTATTACTAGAATTGTTCAGATAAGCATTGTTGTTGAAATTATTATTTTTAATGAAGTTTACATCAACATGTTCTTCTTGGGCAACCAATGAAGCTAACGGAACATTATTAGGATCAACATTAGTCCTATCATTCACAAGCATAGACATAATAGCATCAATCTTATCATTCAAGGAAGAGGATTCTTCAACAGAATTTACCTTCTTACCTTGTGTGGAGCTCTTTCCGTGTGCCATTCAGAGTAATTAATCATCATATTATCAAGAAGCTTTGTAGCCGCCCCCAAGGTGGTGGACATAAAGGTACCTCCAGCAGCTGAATCCAATAAATTCCACGAAGAAAAATTTAGTCCTGCATAGAAGGTTTGGATGATCATCCAAGTAGTCAGTCCATGGGTTGGGCAATTTTTAACCAAAGATTTCATTCTTTCCCAAGCTTGAGCAACATGTTCATTATCCAATTGTTTAAAATTCATTATGCTACTCCTCAAAGATATAATTTTAGCAGGGGGATAATATCTACCAATAAAAGCATCCTTGCATTTAGTCCAGGAATCAATACTATTCTTAGGCGGAGATAGCAACCAATCTTTAGCTCTTCCTCTTAATGAGAAAGGAAACAATTTTAATTTTATAATGTCACCATCTACATCTTTATACTTTTGCATTTCACACAATTCAACAAAGTTATTGAGATGGGCAGCAACATCATTGGAACTAATACCGGAAAATTGCTCTCGCATAACAAGATTCAAGAAAGCGAGGTTTAATTTCAAAGAATTCCGACTGTAGTAGCAGGTGGAGCAATAGGTGTGCATAGGAAATCATTATTATTTGTGGTTGTGAAGTCACACAACTTAGTATTTTCAGGGGTGGCCATTTTAGCAGTAGTAAATAAAGAAAACTAGATAAAGTAAATGCAAGTAACTAATTTTTTTGTGTTTTTGATATAGCAAACAAGATAGTAAATAAAGTAAAGCTAGCAACTAAATTTTTTTGTGTTTTGATATAATGCAGCAAACAAAGTAGTAAATAAAATAAAGCAAGACAAAAACAAAGTAAAGAGATTGGGAAGTGGAGACTCCCTTGCAGCGTGTCTTGATCTCCCCGGCAACGGCGCCAGAAAAGTAGCTGCTGGCGTGTAGTTGACGTGGGAGTCGAAATCTTTGTGGTGTAGCTTTTCTTCGGTTCCCGGCAACGGCGCCGGAAAAGAGCTTGATGGCGTGTAACTCACACGTTCGTTGGGAACCCCAAGAGGAAGGTATGATGCGCACAGCGAGCAAGTTTTCCCTCGTGAAAGAAACCAAGGTTTATCGAACTAGGAGGAGCCAAGAAGCACGTTGAAGGTTGATGGCGGCGGGATGTAGTGCGGCGCAACACCAGAGATTCCGGCGCCAACGTGGAACCTGCACAACACAACCAAAGTACTTTGCCCCAACGAAACAGTGAGGTTGTCAATCTCACCGGCTTGCTGTAACAAAGGGTTAACCGTATTGTGTGGAAGATGATTGTTTGCAAGAAAACGATAGAAACAAGTATTGCAGCAGATTTGTATTTCGAGTATAAAAGAATGGACCGGGGTCCACAGTTCACTAGAGGTGTCTCTCCCATAAGATAAAAGCATGTTGGGTGAACAAATTACGGTCGGGCAATTGACAAATAGAGAGGGCATAACAATGCACATACATGTCATGATAAATATAGTGAGATTTAATTGGGCATTACGACAAAGTACATAGACCGCCATCCAGCATGCATCTATGCCTAAAAAGTCCACCTTCAGGTTATCATCCGAACCCCTTCCAGTATTAAGTTGCAAAACAACCAGACAATTGCATTAAGTATGGTGCGTAATGTAATCAACAACTACATCCTTAGACATAGCATCAATGTTTTATCCCTAGTGGCAACAACACCTCCACAACCTTAGAACTTTCTGTCACTGTCCCAGATATCAATGGAGGCATGAACCCACTATCGAGCATAAATACTCCCTCTTGGAGTTAAGAGCAAAAACTTGGCCAGAGCCTCTACTAATAACGGAGAGCATGCAAGATCATAAACAACACATAGGTAATAACTTGATAATTAACATAACATAGTATTCTCTATCCATCGGATCCCGACAAACACAACATATAGTATTACGGATAGATGATCTTGATCATGTTAGGCAGCTCACAAGATCCAACAATGAAGAACAATGAGGAGAAGACAACCATCTAGCTACTGCTATGGACCCATAGTCCAGGGGTGAACTACTCACTCATCACTCCGGAGGCGACCATGGCGGTGAAGAGTCCTCTGGGAGATGAATCCCCTCTCCGGCAAGGTGCCGGAGGAGATCTCCAGAATCCCCCGAGATGGGATTGGCGGCGGCGGCGTCTCTGTAAGGTTTTCCGTATCGTGGCTCTCGGTGCTGGGGGGTTCGCGACGGAGGCTTTAAGTAGGCGGAAGGGCAACGCGGGGGCCATACGAGGGCCCCACACCATAGGTCGGCGCGGCCGGGGCCCGGGCCGCGCCGCCCTAGTGTGGCGGCGCCTCGTGGCCCCACTTCGACTCCTCTTCGGTCTTCCGGAAGCTTCGTGGCAAAATAGGACCCCGGGCGTTGATTTCGTCCAATTCCGAGAATATTTCGTTACTAGGATTTCTGAAACCAAAAACAGCGAGAAAACAAGCAATCGGCTCTTCGGCATCTTGTTAATAGGTTAGTTCCAGAAAATGCACGAATATGACATAAAGTGTGCATAAAACATGTAGATATCATCAATAATGTGGCATGGAACATAAGAAATTATCGATACGTCGGAGACGTATCAATCATAACCACCATTCGACACAACAACAATGCAATACCACTAACAGTGGTGCTTGCGCAGCCATGTCCTAAGCCAGGTCATCCTCTTCTGGCCCTGTCATGTCAGCATAGTTGGTGCCATCGACCTTGTTGTATGCAAGGTAGTTGATGCCTACCATGAGGTTACGCGGAGAGAAGAAATCTTCAGCACGCATGTAGGGTTGATCGAAGATTGTCTTCATCTGCTGGTAGTTGGTAATGGGCGCGTTTAGCAAATCCTGGTGCTAAGATTATCGTCGTTTTCCTGTGGAACATCCGATGTTTTTGAAGTTTTCCTGTGGATTTGGTTCCTATTGCAACCCAGGACATGGCATCTCAGGGCCTCTCCAACGCGGCGATCCATCCCGCATCCGCGCGTTCGGATGGATCAAAAAGGATAAAACCGTGGCCCAGCGCGCGGACCCATCCCTAAAATGGATGGCCGCGGTGTCCGGGATGACCCAAGCCCGGCCCAAATCTGGGTCCCGTTTGCGTGGCCGCGGACACCGATCGCTGGCTGCTCGCGTCCTTCCCTTGTCCTCCCCTGGCCCGCGTGTCATAGGGACATAATTTAATTTTCATTAAAATTAAACATATTACATTTTTCTTACTACTAGTCTAGCTACGTAGGGCCTCGACGGCCTCGCCGGCGATTTGCCGCCTGGGCCATGGATTTCACTCGACGCGGGCGGCCTATACGCGTGGGAATTCCACTTCAGCTTACCAGCTGGGTGGCCCGGCGGCGGCCTTCTTGCGGCATTCCTCCGCGTCCGTCCTCCTCCTTTTCATCCTCACAGCTAGGGCGCGGGCGTGGTCCTCCTCCTGCGGCGTCATGATCCGCTTCCCACACAATGCGAGCTCACGCGCGGCGGTGCGTTCCACAGTGTCCCATGCCTCGAGGCGGACGCGGCTGGCGTCCCGAGCCTCGTGGTTCTCCTGCTGACGATGCCGGCGCTCTTGGCGGCCGAGCTCGGCCTCCGCAGCCTCCCGGTGGGCGCACCGGTCAGGTGAGGGCAGCTAGAGGAGGCGGTGGGCTGCTTGCCGAGCGACGAGCTCGTTCTTCCGGCCGATAAGGTCGAGTAAACGGCGGTGACTGGCCCGGACGGAGGCCTCGTGCTCCCTCGTCTCGCGCGTGATCTCGGCAAGACGCTCCTCGATGGCGACGTTGAGCTTCGCCATCTCGCGGTCGTGGGCGGCATCCTCGCGGTCGGCGGCCGCGACGGCATCCGCCTCCTCCTCGGCGGCGGGGTCTGATCCCTCCTCCGCGGCCTCGTACCAGCCGTCGAAGGCCTCGTGCCAGCCGTCCGTGGTCGCCTCCACCAGCTCCGCGTCCTCCGCCTTCTTCGCCACCCACTCGGCCGCGACGCGGATCGCCTCGTCGTTGGCGACCCACCGCGCGTCATGCCACTCCTCCTCCTCCGTCCGCGGGAACCTGGCGCGGACGACGAGGGAGAGCTTGGCCCACGTGGTCTGCAGGGTGCATGCATGACGATGGAGGAGGAGAGGGCGCCAGAGAAGGTAGATGGGGAGAGGATGGCGGAGCGGGTGAGGTCTGCGAGGCTGCGCGGTGTGTCTTTTATAGCCGGCGCCCTTGGCGGGAAACTTGGGCGCGAGCGCGCACCCTTGGCCTTTTCGCACGCGGGAATCTTGGTGCGCGCGGGAACTTTCCCGCACGTTCTCCCGCCCGCCATTGCTGTCCCGTCGAGGCCTGCCATGGCACAGCGCTGCCTAAGGAAGATGAGCCACGTAGTGGGTTTGGGTCATCGCGTTGGATGCAGCATGCGACCCAAATGGACGGCCCAACGGGATTTGGGTACCGCGTTGGAGATGCCCTCAATTCGTAGGTTTTTTTTTTAGTTTTTTCCTTCCAAAAACGGGTCCATAGACTGCTGCATTCATTGACGATGACTTTCCGAAACATAAGCAAATGTGTTTTTAACTTTTTTATGGTAGTAACAATCATCATCTGCTATGGAATGTAAGATTGTCCAAGATTCTGGGGCGGAAATTCTAATTAATGGCTTGATCGGAATACTAAACCCTCGTCACGGCGCTCCCAGCTCTTCCGCGCGGCCTCACCTCCACCATACCACTAGCCTCTGCGACCATGTCGGCGCCGTCGCTGATGGAGGACCTGGTCGAGCAGATCCTCCTCCGCCTCCCGCCGGAAGATCCGGGGTGCCTCGTGCGCGCATCGCTGGTCTGCAAGCCCTGGCGCCGCCTCCTTGCCGGTCCTGCCTTCCGCCGCCGCTACCGCGATTTCCACCGGAGACCTCGCCTTCTGGGCTTCCTCCAAATCGTGCAAGGCGATCAACCTTACTACTCCAGATTCGTCCCCACCTCCATCTTTTGCCCTGCCGAGCCCGACCTTCCCGATTGGCGCGTGGCGGACTGCCGCCACGGCCGCGCCCTCTTCGTCACAACAAACCCGGACGTCGAGGGGACCTTGGACCTCGTCGTCTGGGACCCCATGACGGACAACTACCGTCTGGTTCCCCAGCCCTCGCTGGAGCCGGAGGACTACATGGAGTACACCGCGGCGGTGCTCTGCGCCATAGAAGGCTGCCACCATTGCGGCTGCGAAGGGGGCCCCTTCCGTGTGGCCTTCCTGTCCACTGAGAACGGGGTGACGTCCGCTCGCCTGTACTCCTCCGAGACCGACACATGGAGCGAGCTCACCTCTGTTCATCACCACAAGGCCAACGTCAACTTCGCAGCTAGCGTCCTTGTGGGAGACGCTCTATACTTTCGCGGCATTAGGAATCACATCATCAAGTACCAACTTCGCACGTCCTGCTTGTCGGTGCTCCAGCCGCTGGCTATGTATAGTGGTCGGCTCATGACAGGGGAAGAGGATGAACTGGGATTCGCTGCTGTGGACGGCACAATCCTAACCCTGTGGTCAAGGGAGGCCGATCCCAAGGGGGTAGAGGCATGGACACAACGGAGGGTGATCGAACTCAAGGCGCTACTTCCTGAGTATGAGCTCTCAGACTCATATATGGGACTCCAGCATACTTGGCTTCCCGTTGCATCGGTGCTCGGCTTTGCTGAGGGTACTGACGTAATTTTTGTGGGCACATTTGCTTGCATCTACATGATTGAACTCAAGTCAGGGCTAGTCAGGAAGGTGCTCGATGAGTTCGGGAGAGTCTACCCCTACATGAGCTTCTATATTCCAGGTATGTCTCGTGATATTTTTTACGGTGATATGTGCTAAAGTTTTTTTTCCCCCTCCGGGATAGCAAGTCAATGTTCTCTTAATATTTTTTACAAGTGTGGTTGTTAACTAGTTGAGCTGTTGTTAATTAGTTACTGAAGTTTTGGTTAGTGGGACTTTTCAGTCCTTGTCTTTGGTAATCAGTTATTTGATTTTTGGCTCTTGTATTTTTGCAGCAATGGAAGCAGTTTCTACGACTGAGGAACCAAAAGGGAGTGTTTATTTATGAAAACATCTATAATCTGCAGCAAGGCTTCTCCATCAAGATCGAAGTGAATTGTTGTGATTTTATATATGCCATAAGAGAGGCATCAGGGTTTATATAGGATCTGTGTGTCCACGGTTGTTCATAATCAGTGTTTATGGATCTTGTTAATGGCTTTTGTTTTTCTCTTTGTTAGCTTTCGTTGTGGGCGTCAAGTTTTACTATAGTTTCTATAAGATTTCTATCCTAACATCTTTCTCACTATTTAGTTTGGAATGCCGGCTTGCGATGGAAAGCTAGTAACGCCTCCTTTTGACAAAAAAATTTATATGCTCAAGAAATGAGTGTAAGAAATTAAAACATAACAATGGAGTAAAATCTCAAATGCACTGAGTTACTCCAACCTCTAGTATGGTTTGTTTCAGTTTCTCGTGCCTTCATGCTGGTTAGATTTAGAAAATAATTATGAATTGATTATCATGTTCCCTTGTGTGTCCAGCCTGCTGGAACCGACATGTTGAACTAAAAAATTTAGGCCAAGAAAATCATATATCTGATATATGTGAATGGAGTATATCATCATCAATGCTTTAGTCCAGAGGTTGGGTGTGATTGGTATCTTCATGATATCAATATATTATGTTTATCAAACAAAAATCATCAAAGCTCTATGCATGCACTATCTTTAATTCAGGTTGTTCTAATGGCAGATTGCCATTGTTAGTTAAGAGTGCAATGAGCTTTTCGTGGACTTCAGTCTATTTTAGCTCGGTTTGCTTAACCAGAAAGCAACAACTGGTCACTCACATGTATGTTACTCCTCATGAATTTGTCGTGATTATGTTACAACATTTGGGTTGAGGTTTATGCCTTATTTGATTCGCCCTCATTTCATATGTTTGCAAGGCCATGTGGAACCGAATCTGCCATTTTTTACTTGAAAAATTAACATGTCTAGTTCAGCTTTATTTATTAAACCGAAACTATTCATATTAGTAGCCAGCGTACACTTGGAATTGTAAATGTATTTATGTCTAGTCTATGTGGATGGTTGATCAAGCACTCCAAAGGGTAATGAGCATCTTGATAAAACATAGGGTTGGGAGCTAACATGGTTTGTTTTATGCGGCTTTTCATTTTCTGAAACTCATGGTAATGATCCAGTCGATGTCTATTCTTCAAGTTTTTCTTTCCCTTCTCCGATTATTTGAATACAGCTGTTTTCTACAGGCCACCTTTAGCGATGTGAATGGGCCGAATTTGATCGGATAATGCTCCTTCCATATCATCTACATGTTTTTTTATGATTCAGAGTGAAACAAATAATAATCGGACATGCGTTATATCTATCGGATATAAGTGGAGCCACCCATATCCGTGTAGTATATGGGCTTGCACCTCTTCCATCCCGCGATGACCATGACGATAATGAAGTGAATGAACCAAGACCTACTTTTCGTGCTACACAAAGACTTCTAGAAGACACTCTCAACCAAGCGTACATGGAACCAAGACACAAGATCAGTGTGACATGCAAAACTACGAAGATCTAGCATGCAACATGAAGACACCTACCACCGACACTTATCTCTACTACTTAAAAAAGAGAAGCATGTTCCGTCGTCAAACCGTCCGTCGTTCCTTCGTCAAGACTGTGAAACGCACCTTCCCCTCCCTTCATCTTTCGCTCCCCTTCATCAAGCCTGTGGAAACCGCTGATCAAAATTGTAAATGCAGAAGGTCCGTCACTCCATGGAAACCGCCGATGCGTTTCTCGCGAATCGCTCAAAATGGCTAGATCCAGGTGATCCATGCGCCCCTCATAAAACTGCATGCCTCCGCCCGCGCCAAGTGCCGCTCGGTGAAGGCACCAACCAACCTCCACCATCGCTCTGGAGGGGGCTGAGTGCTACGTCCGCGCTGCTCTCTGCTGTTCCCAGCACGACCACTGCGGTAGCTGAGCATGTTCCGATTCCACCACAATGTTATCCTCATCGTCTCGCCGCGTCTTGCGTCTCTATTCAGTGTCGTTTCCGTGGCCATTCTTCGTCACCTCCTGTTGGCCTGCGATGATCTCCGCCCCAGTGCCGGGTGTCCCTCTCAATACGGACAGGTCCGACGCCTTGCCCTCATGGCCAGCCGCATCGGCGGCCCACGCCAGCGCGCGGGACGGTTTTCCGGAGTTCGTGGAACAGCGTCCGAGCACGCACACCGCCCTCACTAGCTCAGGCCGACACGAGAGTCGTAGCCCGACACTACAGGAATGGCGCGATACGCCGAGGGCCTTTTATACGCGATGCCAAAAGTCGGGGCCGTCGGCGTAGGGCCCGTCCAACCCTCGGCGTAGCGTTGCCGTCGGTGTAGCGAGGTCTACGCCGAGGGCAGCCCTCGACATATCTTTGGTCCTAGGCGTAGACAGGGCTACACCGACGGCCACCCTCGGCATAGGCCATTTTTCAATTTTTTCTAATTTTGGAAAAATCATAACTAATTCATATGATGTCAGAAAAATGCGTATAAGGTATCAAAATATTCAGAAAAACATCCTCTATACGTTTATGTCAAAATAATGCACATTTCAATCATGTATAGTACCATGTTAACATAGTAATAATTCAAACACTTTCTTTCATGTCATCGGGTTCCGTTTTAGCCAGATGGTAATTTAAACGAAGTCAGAAAATCCCGTGGAGCCGCATGGCATCATTTTTTGTGTCCTAGTAACCACTCCAAAAGACGGAATTGAGATACGGCAATTATTTTGGAAAATCCTTCACGAACAGGGCTATCAAGTCCAGAGTTCTATGGCTTTTAGGGGAAATGAGTAGGAAACGGCCCGTGAAAGCGCATAGTTTGTCGGAACGAGGCCATATTTGGCAAGTGTGTGGTTCCTAGGATGGGAAGCAAGGCCCCGGGAGCGGATTTCCAATCCGACCCATGGGCGAAGGTTTTTTTCATTTTCGGGGGTGCCAAAATGGGTTTTTTTTGTGAAGCGGCTACATGGGGCGTATTTTAGTATTGCGCGAGACCTCCGTGTAGTGGTAGGACACCGCCTTCGAACCACATATCACATGCCATTTATTCGCACTAGCTATCTGGGAATCCATGTGGCTTCCTGTGGTGTCCCGCCGAATCCGCTGGAAACTGGCCGGATTTGAATTAGGGGTACACTTTCCGTCGATCAATAAATTCCGGGAAAAATAGTCTTAGGTCTACGACACATCACTTTATGTGCTAAATTTTTTCCGTTTAGGTACGGCCACACCACATCTCCGTGGGGGTCCGTTTTGGCCAGATGGCAATTTAAACAAAGTCAGAAAATCCCGCGGAGCCGCATGGCGTCATTTTATGTGTCCTAGTAACCACTCCAAAAGTTGAAATTAGGATACATCAATTATTTTGGAAAACCCTTCACAAACATGGCTATCACATCCGGAGTTCTATGGCTTTTAGGGCAAATGAGTAGGAAACGGCCTGTGACACCGCATAGTTTGTCGGAACGAGACCATATTTGGCACGTGTGTGGTCCCTGGGATGGGAAGCAAGACCCCAGGAGCGGATTTCCAATCCGACCCATGGGCGATGGTTTTTTTTTATTTTCGGGGTGCCAAAACGTGTTTTTTTGTGAAGCAGCTACATGGGGCGTATTTTATTATTATGCGAGACCTCCGCGTAGTCATAGAACACCACCTTCGCACAACATATCACATGCCAGATGTGTGCGCTAGCTATCTGAGAATCCCTGCGGCTTCCTGCGGTGTCCCGCTGAATCCGCTGGAAACTGACCGGATTTGAACTAGGGGTATGATACGTCTCAAACGTATCTATAATTTCTTATGTTCCATGCTAGTTTTATGACAATACTCACATGTTTTATATACACTTTATATCATTTTGATGCATCTTCCGGCACTAACCTATTAACAAGATGCCGAAGCGCCAGTTCCTGTTTTCTGCTATTTTTGGTTTTAGAAATCCTACACAGGAAATATTCTCGGAATTGAACGAAACAAAAGCCCACGGTCTTATTTTCCACGGAGCCTTCCAGAACACCGAAGAGGAGACGAAGAGGGGACGCGAGGCGGCCACACCATAGGGGGGCACGGCCCCACCCCTGGCCGCGCCGCCTTATGGGGTGGGCCCCTCGAGCGTCCCCCGACTCTGCCCCTTCGCCTATATAATCCTTCCGAACCCTAGTACGGAGAGCCACGATACGAGAGCCACGATACGAGAAAATTTACTGAGACGCCGCCGCCGTGAACCCTACCTCGGGGGGTTCTGAAGATCGCCTCCGGCACCCTGCCGGAGAGGGGAATCATCACCGGAGGGCTCTACATCACCATGCCCGCCTCCGAACTGATGCGTGAGTAGTTCATCCTTGGACTATGGGTCCATAGCAGTAGCTAGATGGTTGTCTTCTCCTCTTGTGCTATCATGTTTAGATCTTGTGAGCTGCCTATCATGATCAAGATCATCTTATTGTAATGCTACATGTTGTGTTTGTTGGGATCCGATGAATATGGAATACTATGTCAAGTTGATTATCGATCTATCATATATGTGTTGTTTATGATCCTGCATGCTCTCCGTTGCTAGTAGAGGCTCTGGCCAAGTTGATACTTGTAGCGTGTCTTGATCTCCCCGGCAACGGCGCCAGAAAAAGAGCTTGATAGCGTGCAAGACACACGTCCGTTGGGAACCCCAAGAGGAAGGTGTGATGCGTACAGCAGCAAGTTTTCCCTCGGCAAGAAACCAAGGTTATCGAACCAGTAGGAGTCAAGGAACACGTGAAGGTTGTTGGTGGCGGAGTGTAGTGCGGCGCAACACCAGGGATTCCGGCGCCAACGTGGAACCTCGCACAACACAATCAAAGTACTTTGCCTCAACGTAACAGGTGAGGTTGTTAATCTCACCGGCTTGCTCTGTAAACAAAGGATTAGATGTATAGTGTGGAAGATGATGTTTGTTTGCGAAGAACGAGTAAAGAACAATTGCAGTAGATTGTATTTCAGATGTAAAGAATGGACCGGGGTCCACAGTTCACTAGTGGTGTCTCTCCCATAAGATAAATAGCATGTTGGGTGAACAAATTACGAGGTTGGGCAATTGACAAATAAAGAAGGCATAACAATGCACATACATATATCATGATGAGTACTATGAGATTTAATCAGGGCATTACGACAAAGTACATAGACCGCTATCCAACATGCATCTATGCCTAAAAAGTTCACCTTCAGGTTATCATCCGAACCCCTTCCAGTATTAAGTTGCAAACAACAGAAAATTGCATTAAGTATGGTGCGTAATGTAATCAACACAAATATCCTTAGACAAAGCATTGATGTTTTATCCCTAGTGGCAACAGGACATCCACAACCTTAGAACTTTCTCGTCACTGTCCCGCGATTCAATGGAGGCATGAACCCACTATCGAGCATAAATACTCCCTCTTGGAGTCACAAGTATCAACTTGGCCGTAGCCTCTACTAGCAACGGAGAGCATGCAAGAACATAAACAACATATATGATAGATTGATAATCAACTTGACATAGTATTCAATATTCATCGGATCCCAACAAACACAACATGTAGCATTACAAATAGATGATCTTGATCATGATAGGCAGCTCACAAGATCTAACATGATAGCACAATGAGGAGAAGACAACCATCTAGCTACTGCTATGGACCCATAGTCCAGGGGTGAACTACTCACACATCGATCCGGAGGCGATCATGGTGATGAAGAGACCTCCGGGAGATGATTCCCCTCTCCGGCAGGGTGCCGGAGGCGATCTCCTGAATCCCCCGAGATGGGATTGGCGGCGGCGGCGTCTCTGGAAGGTTTTCCTTATCGTGGCTCTCGGTACTGGGATATTCGCGACGAAGGCTTTAAGTAGGCGGAAGGGCGGAGTCGGAGGGCTGACAGGGGGGCCACACCATAGGGCGGTGCGGCCCCCCCTTGGCCGCGCCGGCCTATGGGATCGGCGCCCCGTCGCCCCACTTCGTTTCCCTTTCGGTCTTCTGGAAGCTTCGTGGAAAAATAAGACCCTGGGCGTTGATTTCATCCAATTCCGAGAATATTTCCTTTGTAGGATTTCTAAAACCAAAAACAGAAGAAAACAGCAATTGGCTCTTCGGCATCTCGTCAATAGGTTAGTGCCGGAAAATGCATAATAATGACATAAAGTGTGTATAAAACATGTGAATATCATCATAAAAGTAGCATGGAACATAAGAAATTATAGATACGTTTGAGACGTATCAAGATGCATGCTGGATAGCGGTCTATGCTCTGTCGTAATGCCCTAAGTAAATCTCATAGTAGTCATCATGATATGTATGTGCATTGTTATGCCCTCTCTATTTGTCAATTGCCTAACTGTAATTTGTTCACCCAACATGCTATTTATCTTATTGGAGAGACACCGCTAGTGAACTGTGGACCCCGGTCCATTCTTTTACATCTGAAATACAACCTACTGCAATCATTATTCTCTGCTGTTCTTTGCAAACAAACATCATTCTCCACACCATACGTTTAATCCTTTGTTTACAGCAAGCCGGTGAGATTGACAACCTCACCGTTAAGTTGGGGCAAAGTATTTTGATTGTGTTGTGCAGGTTCCACGTTGGCGCTGGAATCCCTGGTGTTGCGCCGCACTACACTCCTTCACCAACAACCTTCACGTGGCCTTCATCTCCTACTGGTTCGATAAACCTTGGTTTCTTACTGAGGGAAACTTGCTGCTCGTACGCATCACACCTTCCTCTTGGGGTTCCCAACGGACGTGTGCATCACGCGTCATCAAGCTAATTTACGGCGCCGTTGCCGGGAGATCAAGACACGCTGCAAGGGGAGTCTCTCACACCCAATCTCTTTACTTTGTTTATTGTCTTGCTTTATTTTATTTTCTGTCTTGTTTGCTTTCTTTATATCAAAAACACAAAAAATTAGTTACTTGTTTTACTTTATTTAATTCGGTTTGCTTTACTTATTTTTATAATTGTTAAAATGAATACTCCTGAGAACACTAAGTTGTGTGATTTCACTAGCACAAATAATAATGATTTCATATGCACACCCATTGCTCCACCTGCTACTACAACAGAATTTTATGAAATTAAACCCGCTTTACTAAATCTTGTTATGAGAGAGCAATTTTCTGGTGTTAGTTTTGATGATGTTGCTGCCCATCTTAATAATTTTGTTGAACTTTGTGAAATGCAAAAGTATAAGGATGTAGATGGGGACATTATAAAACTGAAATTGTTTCCTTTCTCCTTAAGAGGAAGAGCTAAAGATTGGTTGCTATCTTTGCCTAAGAATAGTATTGATTCATGGACTAAATGTAAAGATGAAGATATTATCCAACTGCTAAAATTATATCTTTGAGAAGTAGAATTATGAATTTTAAGCAATTGGATAATGAACATGTTGCCCAAGCATGTGAAAGAATGAAATCTTTGGTAAAGAATTGCCCTACCCATGGACTGACTACTTGGATGATCATCCAAACCTTTTATGCATGATTAATTTTTTCTTCAAGGAACCTATTGGATTCAGCTGCTGGATGTACTTTTATGTCCATCACTTTGGGTGCTGAAACAAAGCTTCTTGATGATATGATGATCAACTACTCTGAATGGCACACTGAAAGGACTCCTCAAGGTAAGAAGGTAAATTATGTTGAAGAAACCTCCTCCTTGAGTGATAAGATTGATGTTATTATGTCTATGCTTGTTAATGGTAGATCTAATGTTGATCCTAATAATGTTCCTTTAGCTTCATTGGTTGCTCAAGAAGAGCATGTTGATGTGAACTTCGTTAAAAATAATAATTTCAACAACAATGCTTATAGGAATAATTTTGGTAACAACTATAGGCCATATCCTTCTAATAATGGTAATGGTTATGGTAATTCTTACAACAATAGTAGGAGTGTACCCTCTGGTCTTGAAGTCATGATTAAAGAATTTATTAGTACACAAGCTGCTTTTAACAAATCTGTTGAGGAAAAGCTTGGTAAAATTGATGTTCTTGCTTCTAAGGTTGATAGTCTTGCTGCCGTTGTTAATCTTGATGATAATTCTATAAAGAAACATTTGGGGAGGATTGACAATGTTCACATTATGGTTAACAATAACCTTTTCCCCGTTGATTTTGTTGTCTTGGATATTGAATGCAATGCATCTTGTCCTATTATTTTGGGAAGACCCTTTCTTCGAACTGTTGGTGCTATTATTGATATGAAAGAAGGAAATATTAAATATCAGTTCCCTCTTAAGAAAGGTATGGAACACTTCCCTAGAAAGAGAATGAAGTTGCCTTTTGATTCTATTATTAGAACAAATTATGATGTTGATGCTTCATCTCTTGATGTTACTTGATTTGCACTTTCTGCGCCTAGCTGAGAGGCGTTAAAGAAAAGCGCTTATAGGAGACAACCCATTATTTTATTTCTGCAATTTTTGTTTTATATTTGAGTCAAGGTGCTTGTTACTACTATAGCAATACCATTGTATCTTTACTTTATTGTATTGTTGTGCCAAGTAAAGTCTTTGATAGTAAAGTTGATACTAGATTTGGATTTCTGCGCAGAAACAGATTTTTAGCTGTCACGAATTTGAGTTGATCTCTCTGTAGGAGAGTCTAAAAAATCTGCAAAAATTCATGAGTAGTCCTCAGATATGTACGCAATTTTCATTCAATTTGAGCTTCTTCATCTGAGCATGTTAAGTGCCTCGAAAAAATTCGTCTTTACGGACTGTTCTGTTTTGACAGATTCTTCCTTTTATTTCACATTGCCTCTTTTACTGTGTTTGAGTGAATTTCTTTGCTCCATTAAATTTCAGTAGCCTTGGGTAATGTCCGAAGTGTTGGGAATGATTGTGTCCTCTCTGAACATGTGAATTTTTGATTATGCACTAACTCTCTAATGAGATTGTTTTGAGTTTGGTGTGGAGGAAGTTTTCAAGGATCAAGAGAGGAGGATGACATAATATGATCAAGAAGAGTGAAAAGTCTAAGCTTGGGGATGCCCCCGTGGTTCATCCCTGCATATTTCAAGAAGACTCAAGCATCTAAGCTTGGGGATGCCCAAGGCATCCCCTTCTTCATCAACCACTTATCAGGTCACCTCTAGTGAAACTATATTTTTATTCCGTCACATCTTATGTGCTTTACTTGGAGCGTCTGTATGTTTTTATTTTTGTTTATGTTTGAATAAATTCGGATCCTAGCATTCCTTGTGTGGGAGAAAGACACGCTCCGCTTTTTCATATTGAACACTGGTGTTCTTAGTTTTACTTTTAATGTTCATGGCGAAAGTTGAAAGCCGCTTCATTTATTGCTATTTGGTTGGAAACAGAAAATGCTTCATGTGGTAATTGGTATATTGTCTTGAATAATGTGATACTTGGCAATTGTTTTGAGCTCTCAAGTAGATCATGTTTATGCTCTTGCATCATGTAGTTTAAACCTATTAGTGGAGAACTACCGTAGAGCTTGTTGAAATTTGGTTTGCATGATTGGTCTCTCTAAAGTCTAGATATTTTCTGGTAAAAGTGTTTGAACAACAAGGAAGACAGTGTAGAGTCTTATAATGCTTGCAATATGTTCTTATGTAAGTTTTGCTGTACCGGTTCATACTTGTGTTTGCTTCAAACAACCTTGCTAGCCAAAGCCTTGTACTGAGAGGGAATGCTTCTCGTGAGTCCAAAACCTTAAGCCAAAACTTATGCCATTTGTGTCCACCATAACTACCTACTATGTGGTATTTTTCTGGCATTCCAAAGTAAATTGCTTGCGTGCTACCTTTAGAAATTTCATTCCTTGTCTTTGCAATACATAGCTCATGGGAAAGTAGCCTCAAAACTATTGTGGTAAAGAATATGTCGCTTATGTATCTTATTTCTTATAAGTTGCTTGTTGAGCGGTAACCATGTTTCTGGGGACGCCATCAACCTGTACACCATTGTTAAATATCATGTGAGTTGCTATGCATGTTCGTCTTGTCTGAAGTAAGGGAGATTTGCCATGAGTTGAATGGTTTGAGTATGCATATTGTTAGAGAAGAACATTGGGCCGCCAACCAAAGCCATGTATCATGGTGGAAGTTTCAGCTTGGACATTAATCCTCAAATCTCTTATGAGAATATTATCTCGTTGTTGAATGCTTAAAGCATAAAAGAGGAGTCCATTATCTGTTTTCTATGTTGTCCCGGTATGGATGTCCTCAAGTTGAGATCTATCAAAATCGAGAAATCAAATGCGATTTATCTCCTTGGACCTTTGTACAGGTGGCATAGAGGTACCCCTTTGTGACACTTGGTTGAAACATATGTAATGCAATGATAATCCATGGAAATCCGAGTTAATTAGGACAAGGTGCGAGCACTATTGGTATTTGATGCATGAGGCTTGCAACTTATAGGAGGTTTTATGCATAACACATATGAATTATTACTACCGTTGACAAAATTGTTTCCATGTTTTCAAAATAAAAAGCTCTAGCACATGAGTAATTCCTCGCTTCCCTCTCGCGAAGGGCCTTTCTTTTACTTTATGTTGAGTCAGTTTACCTACTTCTTTCTATCTTAGAAGAAAACACTTGTGTCAACTGTGTGCATTGATTCTTACATACTTGCTTATTTGCACTCATAATATTACTTTGTGTTGACAATTATCCATGAGATATACATGTTGAAAGTTGAAAGCAACTGCTGAAACTTATATCTTCCTCTGTGTTGTTTCAAAACCTTCTATTAAGAATCTATTGCTTTATGAGTTAACTCTTATGCAAGACTTGTTGATGCTTGTCTTGAAAGTACTATTCATGAAAAGTCTTTGCTATATGATTCAGTTGTTTAATCATTATCTTTACCATTGCTTTGAATCACTTCATTCATCTCATATGCTTTACAATAGTATTGATCAAGATTATGATAGTAGCATGTCACTTCGAAATTATCCTTGTTATCGTTTACCTACTCGAGGGCGAGTAGGAACTAATCTTGGGGATGCTTGATACGTCTCAAACGTATCTATAATTTCTTATGTTCCATGCTAGTTTATGACAATACTCACATGTTTTATATACACTTTATATCATTTTGATGCATTTTCCGGCACTAACCTATTAACAAGATGCCGAAGCGCCAGTTCTTGTTTTCTGCTGTTTTTGATTTCAGAAATCCTACACAGGAAATATTCTCGGAATTGGACGAAACAAAAGCCCACGGTCTTATTTTCCACGGAGCCTTCCAGAACACCGAAGAGGAGACGAAGAGGGGACGCGAGGCGGCCACACCATAGTGGGGCGCGGCCCCACCCCTGCCGCGCCGCCTTATGGGGTGGGCCCCTCGAGCGTCCCCTGACTCTGCCCCTTCGCCTATATAATCCTTCCGTCGCGAAAACCCTAGTACCGAGAGCCACGATACAAGAAAAGTTACTGAGACGCCGCCGCCGTCAACCTTACCTCGGGGGGTTCTGAAGATCGCCTCCGGCACCCTGCCAGAGAGGGGAATCACCACCGGAGGGCGCTACATCACCATGCCCGCCTCCGGACTGATGCGTGAGTAGTTCATCCTTGGACTATGGGTCCATAGCAGTAGCTAGATGGTTGTCTTCTCCTCTTGTGCTATCATGTTTAGATCTTGTGAGCTGCCTATCATGATCAAGATCATCTTATTGTAATGCTACATGTTATGTTTGTTGGGATCCGATGAATATGGAATACTATGTCAAGTTGATTATCGATCTATCATATATGTGTTGTTTATGATCTTGCATGCTCTCCGTTGCTAGTAGAGGCTCTGGCCAAGTTGATACTTGTAACTCCAAGAGGGAGTATTTATGCTAGATAGTGGGTTCATGCCTCCATTGAATGCGGGACAGGTGATAGAAAGTTCTAAGGTTGTGGATGTGCTTGTTGCCACTAGGGATAAAACATCAATGCTTTGTCTAAAGATATTTCTATTGTTTACATTACGCACGTACTTAATGCAATTGTCATGTTGTTTGCAACTTAATGCTCGGAAGGGGTGCGGATGCTAACCCGAAGGTGGACTTTTTAGGCATAGATGCATGCTGGATAGCGGTCTATGTTCTTTGTCGTAATGCCCTAAGTAAATCTCATAGTAGTCATCATGATATGTATGTGCATTGTTATGCCCTCTCTATTTGTCAATTGCCCAACTGTAATTTATTCACCCAACATGCTATTTATCTTATTGGAGAGACACCGCTAGTGAACTGTGGACCCCGGTCCATTCTTTTACATCTGAAATACAACCTACTGCAATCATTGTTCTATGTTGTTCTTTGCAAACAAACATCATTCTCCACACCATACGTTTAATCCTTTGTTTACAGCAAGCTGGTGAGATTGACAACCTCACTGTTAAGTTGGGGCAAAGTATTTTGATTGTGTTGTGCAGGTTCCACGTTGGCGCCGGAATCCCTGGTGTTGCGCCGCGCTACACTCCTTCACCAACAACCTTCACGTGGCCTTCATCTCCTACTGGTTCGATAAACCTTGGTTTCTTACTGAGGGAAACTTGCTGCTGTACGCATCACACCTTCCTCTTGGGGTTCCCAACGGACGTGTGCATCACGCGTCATCAGGGTACACTTTCCGTCGCTCAATAAATTCCGTGAAAAATGTTTTCAGGTATATAACACATCACTTTATGTGCTAATTTTTGTCCGTTTAGCGTGTTGGCAAATGGTGCACCAGCGCGCTCGGTACGGCCATTTCACATCTCCGAGGGGCGCGTTTGGCCAGATGGCAAACTGGATGTCATATTTATATTCCTCTAATTTTTAAGTTCAAATGATGATATGGATGTTATATTTAGATTCCTCTTATTTTTCTGATCAATTTAGACATATTATTTGTGGAATTTCGATTTTCCGATTTAAAGATATTAATTATTCCATATTAAATAGAAAAAAGACCAAAAAATAAAATCATTTTATTGTTATTTGAATTCAATATTCTTATTACTTATATATTCATTGTTTTTTACTTAAGTAATTTTTTGGAATTCAAAAATAAAGAGGTGTGACATCAAGGTCCAAGAGTTAATAGGGTTGATATGCTATTATTATGAGCAAGGTGTCAATTGTTTAATGGAAGCTCATCCGAATGAAACCAAGAAGTTAAGCGTGCTGAGGCTGGAGTAGTGTGAGAGATGGGTGATCAACTGGAAAGTTTAACCATGATTGTAATTTGACCTAAGATTAAGTGTACTTAGAGTTAAAAGTGTATTAGGTGAAACATAAACAAGTAAAGAAAAGAAAATAAAATAAATGGTGTAAAAAAGTTAAAATTTTTAAAACTCTATGCCGAGGGTTTTTCAGTCGGCATATAAAAAAAAGATTTTTTTCGATCTTTTTTTGAATTTTTTTGGAAAAAAGAAATTTAATTTTTTAAATTAGTATGCCATTGGTGTAGCGTGCTACGCCGAGGGCAGGGCTACGCCGACGACAATAGTGACTCCGCCGAGGGAGGTAGTCGCCGAGGAGCTATGCCGATGACTGCCCTCGGCGTAACCTACGCCGATGGCCAAAACAGGCTACGCCGAGGGTTCCCGACCCTCGGCATATCACCCCATTCCTGTAGTGCGGCAGTTCCCATGGTGCAAGTGCCATGTCCCATGGTGGATCGGTGCGGCAAACTTCTTGATTTGAAGCTTCACTAATGTGAGGCTTTAGAACTTGTGCTATGAAAAGTATGAAATGCCTCAACTGCAAATTCCTTGGCAGCTCAGCCACCGCATGTTCATTGACATGCTATCTGCAAAGTTAGACACCAAGTGCACAACCAGCTATGTAGCTAGCTAATGCTTTACACCAGATATGTGTACGTGCGTTTGACAAGCAGAAGTCTGCACCCGCATCAATGCCTCTCGCCGCCGCCCACTTTCGCTGAGCCCTACCATCTTCATCGGCGAGATTCCCTAAGAATATTCTTCCTGTGCAGTGAGTTTTATTCCGATTCCCTTGAACCGAATCATATCTTAGTTTCTTACAACAACTTTAGCAGACCCGCATCAAGCTCCTAGTTGCATAGTAACTGCCACTTTGTTGAGGGAAAAAGAACCGGTCCACATACCCGTATCGAGCCCCAATCCGGAAAAAATCCAGTCTATCCAATTTCGCGTCGCAAAAACCCCAACTACTCAGTTTCGCGAGCTTTTCCAAGCGCGAACCCCATTCCCACTCATGTGTTGGCGCGAAGGAAATTTCAGCCAATGGTCACAGTACGGGCACCAGAGTCAACCCAAATGCGTCGAAGTCGCTGGAATCAGGACAAAATTGGAGGCAAAGATGGAAGGGATGGAGCTCGCCGATGGAGGGGATAGAGCTCGCCGGCCAAAATTGGACGCGCATGCAAGGTGGGATGGAGGCGCACAGATGGGGCTCTGCCGTGACGCGTCGTCCGCCGCGCTAGGAGAGGAAGGGGCGCACGCGGAGAGGTCGACGCGGAGCAGCGGCGTGGGTGGCGTGCTCATGTGGGGCGGCCAGGTGGGTGCGGGGACGCGGGAGTGGTCTGGCCTGGAAAGTTCGAAAAGAAGAAGAGTGAGAGAAAAAACTGCACTTTCTGGGAATATGCTATTTTACGGTCCGCGTTTCTGGTGTCTGGTCTGGGCGAGGTTTTTTTTAGCTCATAAACAACGTTTGGGGTGCCCGTCATCAGCTTATTTGGGGTTTTCGGTTTTGACAAGTCTGCTAGAGTTGCTCTTGGACCACAACCTGAGCTCGCTTACCACCATGACCCGTCGCTATCTCCTCACCCCTGCTTCCATTGGTGGTGGTTTTTTTACTACCGAGGTTGGGGTGCAGGGGAATTTACATGTGTTGGTTCAGTCTTATACTTCTTGGCCGATATGAATCTGCATTCTTCTGGAGATGGAGATCCTGATGCGGTGGCGGTGGTGACAGGGCAGCCAGGGTGAGCCTGATCCAGCAGTCTAGGTCAGTTTAAGCAAGACAAGGCCATGGCCTCCAACAAGGTTAGTTCTGTTTCGCTTCCTCATCAAAACTTGCATGCCCGCCAATATTTGAGAAACGGTTCGTGATGATAAGTGTATATCTAGGTCTCGTGCACACTCCACAAGGATTTGGATTCTCATGGTACATTAGATATGACCATGATGAATCTTCTAGAAATAGTTTTTTTATTCTATCAATTTTCTTAAAACATAGTAAAATTTGTCCCACACAAGAAAAATGGCATCTTGTCATGTTTCTTCATATGAAATCATTTGTTAGTCATTTTGTGTTTTTGTAGCTTAACCTTATGAAACTAAACGACTAGATGATATCATCATTAGTAAGTAAATATATCTGTGGTGTCTTTCACATACATCTGCTTGGTGCAATTTTTTTCAGGTGAAGTGAGTTCTATCTACATTCACTTGATTAAATGATTTTACATTCTTTAATGTAATAATTAACACATTGGGCTGTCTATGGGTACTTATGAAATTTCCAATTATAGGATGAAAGAATTAACACATTGAAACTGTGCTTCCACATATTTTTATGACAGTTGCACAAACATATTGAGGATCAATGCAAATGTGTTGCCTACATTGAACTATTTATTGGTCTTCTAAATATGATATGAAGCTAACCCATAAATTGGGGATCATGTTTGTAGGTTTACAGCATCTTGCCTTAGTTTTCATTTACATGGCAGATGCTTATAAATTTTCATTATTAAATTATCATCTTCTATAACTCTGACTGAGGTCATCAACTAACATATTTTTTTTCGATAAGGGGTAGCCCCAGCCTCTGCATCAATTGATGCATACGGCTCTTTATTGCTTTATTATCAACTAACATATGCTAAACATATGCAGATGATTACATGTGTACCACAGATCCGGTGGAGACAAGGTCCATCACTCCTTTTCTATTGGTGCCGAGCGCTGGGTTGTGGAACTACCACGGGCATCATCTCCCTCGAGTGGCAGAACAACAACGAGCGGCGGAGAAGAACAAGGGTGTGCCGCCAAGGTGAGGTAATGGCGGCTGCGGTGGGGAGAAGGTGCTCGTCGAGTCTAGTGGCGGGAAGGCAGGGGATTCGGTAGTCTGGTTGCCGACAATAGGGACGTATTGGACGGATACTTAACCAAAGAAAAATAGATGGAGGTACAAATTGGGAAGGTCGAGACTTTGGAGGCAGGTGAGGGGTGGTCGTGCCCCAGTTTGGGTGTAAGTTTCTTTTACTTTTTCATAGTTTCATCGACTCAAGGAAAATTTCATATTAATTAAGGCTTAAAAAGAGAAGTTTGTTTATGAGTATATGTGCCTGCAAAACTACAGCTTTTTGATACGTATTAGTATACTAAATGCATTCGAAACTTTAGATGGTTGCTACTCTAATTATGGCTTCTTGAAATGCATTTTAATTTCGAACTATACGGCTATTTTTTTATAAGTGTGAAACCTAAAGAAATCATGAGACCGTGGCAACACACGGGCATTGTACTAGTATATATTGAAGTCAATTTGTTGAGAAGTTCAGTTTGAACGATTACACCAAGTCGCCGCCGTAGACTCCATAACTATAAGCCCTAGATCCAATGTGTAAACTTCGTCGGGTGCATCTATAGGTCCTTCGAGTTGGTCTTCTAGTCTTGTACAATCTTGTGATTAAAGCCCTAGTATCCACCGTATATTAGTATCCACATATGTGTCTGTATAAGGTGTATTTTAAAAAATGCATACCACTTTCGCCGAGCCCTACCATCTTGATCGGCGAGATTCCCTAAGAATCTTCTTCCTGTGCAGTGAGTTTTATTTCGATTCCCTTGAACCGAATCATATCTTAGTTTCTTACAGCAACTTTAGCAGACCCTGCATCGAGCTCCTAGCTGCATAGTAACTGCCACTTTGTTGAGGGGAAACAAAACCGGTCCACATACCGTATCGAGCCCCAATCCGGAAAAAAATCCAGTCTATCCAATTTCGCGTCGCAAAAACCCCAACTACTCAGTTTCGCGAGCCTTTCCAAACGCGGACCCCATTCCCACTCCTGTGTTGGCACGAAGGAAATTTCAGCCAATGGTCACAGTACGGGCACCGGAGTCGACCAAAATGCGTCGGAGTCGCTGGAATCGGGGCAAAATTGGAGGCGAAGATGGAAGGGATGGAGTCCCCAATCCACTATGGAACCTTAGGGTGGTCACCGAACCCGCACAAAGCTTGGGGCTATCTCCACAACTTAATTAGAGGATCCCAATAAATCGCCACAAAGGCCTTGCCCTTGAAGAATCTTTACTACTTAATTGGAGTCCCCAAGAACACCACAAAGACCACAAAGACCACTAACCCGTCTAGGGTCCAAATACCCAAGAGGAACAAGCTCCCGGAACAAGCTTCCCGAAGTGAATATCTCACGTAACTCTCACCTCCACGTATCAACCGGGGAGAAGTCAAACCGATGCACCAAATGCAAATGGCAAGAACACCACAAAGATGCCCAAATTCTTCACTCTCAACTTCAACAAAGCTACTAAAG